>NW_007748877.1:0-11464 GCF_000696425.1 Galeopterus variegatus
ATTTTCTAGTTGTCTCACAGTTTTAGGTGTTAAATTTAAGTTTTTGATCTATTTTGAGTAGATTTTTGTGTCTAGTGAGAGATAGGGGTCAAGTTTCAATCTTCTGCATGTGGATATCCAGTATTCACAGTACACTTTGTTGAAGAGGCTGTCTTTTCCCTATTGTATATTTTTGGCACTTTTTATCAAAAATCAGTTAGCTATAAGTGTATGTGTTTACATTGTGACTCTCTGTTCTATTGCACTGGTCAATTTCCTTTTATGTCATCACCAGTTTGTTTTGGTTACTCTAGCTTTATGTTATATTTTGAAGTTAGAAAGTATTATGCCTCCAACTTTGTCCTTTTTATTCAAGACTGCTTTCTCTATATGGGGTCTTTTGTGGTTCTATTCAAATTTCAAGATTTTTTAAAAAAATTTCTGTGAACAATGTGATTGGTATTTTTATAGAGATTGTGTTGATTGTGTAGATTGCTTTGAGTAATACTGACGTTTTGATGATGTTAATTTTTCTGGCCCATGATCATGGGATATTTTTCCATTTATTTGTGTCCTCCTAAAATTTTTTTTACTAATGTCTCATAGTTTTCTAATGAATCATTGCTTTTATGCTTTAATTTATAAGCAAAGTTTTCCTTTGATTTTTTACATATTTACAATAGTTGTTTTGACATTTTTCCTCCTAACTACAATGTGTGGGTCATGTAGATATATTTCCCATTTATTATTTTCAGATTTTTTCTAAGCATAAGGTTATACTTTATCATTTCTTTGTATATCCATAATTTTCATTTGTAAAATAGATTTTTTGTAGTATTTTTTGTTTCTCTAAATTCTCATTATACCCCCCTTTATCTTAAAAGGTTTTTTTGGTTTCTTTATTTAGTTAATTCCCTATTGCTGCTGATGTCTCTGCTGAGTTTAAAGAGAGATAAAATGTAATTTTTACTTGTGGCATCCTGTTTCCCCTATGTGTCTATGTATCTTTGTTTGACTTCTAAGCTTGAATGGAAGTTGTGTTCAATTTCATCAATACACTGACGTTTCTGCCCTCTGGATGGATTTATGTTTGAGTGGGGGAGTGCATTAAAAGTTTAGGCCATTTTCAAATCTGCCATGACTTACTCCCTGATGGGATTCTTCACTTCTCTTATTCATAGCATGGTCAAGATTGTATATCACTTAACCCTAGTAAAATTAGCAGGTGCAATTCATTTGTTTCCAGGAACAGCACAGTAATGCTTTTAAGATGGGCATCTGATCCCAAGTAAACAATTGCCACTCAAGCTTCAGAAATTTTTGTTAAACTATGCAAGTAAATTTTCCTTTCTGCTGAGGCTTATGTCAGGAGATTCACCTATCTTTCATTTAGTGAGAATAAATTCAATGTAGAGAAAAGAAAAAAATAATCTGGAAAAAGACATATAGACTATATTCTCTGACAATGTTTTAGCTTCAAAATTCAGCTATGACTGATGTTATAACTGCTCTTCCCAACATTTTTTTTAAATCACTTAATCTTACTTTACTTGGTTTATGTCATAAGCAAAATAAAAGTCCTAATACAAACAGCGTAAATTTTGTGTGAGTGTGTAGACCCAGCTATTGGCCTTGTTCTTCAAAAAAACTGCATGGAGGAAGTAAGTCTAGGGTAAAGGAGACCAAATATATTGGGACATATTTGCTCAAACAAATAAAACAATATCTGTGGGGTTAAAGATGATTAGATGACTACATACTATTTAAGGATATACATTAAACTGGCTTGGTAGAGACTGGAATTCAGAATAAATATTGTAGTTTGCATGACAATGACTGAATATTGGTAACATTGTGGACAATGGGGTATAAGTGAGAAGATAGTGTGGTGGGTGTTACATATCAGGCATCCTAATGTGCTAGTATTTGTGACTTCTTCACTATTGAATATATTAAACTGCATTTCAGCGACAAATCTGTGTAAAACTAGAGAGTTGGAAATCAACTGCATATATGTTGTTTTAGAATTAAAGGGAGTGGTTGAAGTCAATTATAGTTAATGTACAGAATGAGAAGCGAGAAAAATGAGAAACTTCTCCACTTGTTTAGTACATTAGTTTCATTGTACATTGAATCCTCAGTGAAAACCAGTTAAATTTCTATTTATTCATTTTTTTTTTCAATTATCCAAAACATGGAATAATGCTTGTCTAATAATAGTTTTTATCAGTTTACATATATATTGAATAAATCAAGGAGCCATGGATTAATTAAACATCTCATGGGAAGACATATATTTGGTAAAATATATATATATATAAATAAATGTGTCTCTCTCTTTTTCCTTGTAAACATGTCCCATCTCTATATATCAGAACCTCTTGTTATGCTTCCATGCGAGTAAAAGATGTTTCTACTATTTAGGGAGGTTGACAACTTCACATGAG
Organism: Galeopterus variegatus; assembly: GCF_000696425.1. Lineage (NCBI taxonomy): Eukaryota > Metazoa > Chordata > Mammalia > Dermoptera > Cynocephalidae > Galeopterus > Galeopterus variegatus. The sequence goes on from NW_007748877.1 coordinate 2,427, forward strand.
TTCTGGGATGATTGGCATGAGTCTTATCTTTACTTTTTTGTCATTTGCATTGGGATCAAATCCATTCTCAGCACATCACTATATGGTGAGGATATAATAAAGCTTTCTAAATGAGGACAGTCTATCATATCTAAACTCATATTTTCTCCCTTCTTCCTAGGATGTGAACAGCATTACAGCAAGGTATGTGTGGACACCAGGGATAGTCCTTTTGTGCTGTGAGAAAAAATTTGTAGTCATTAGAATTATCTGGTAATCAATGAGAATAAATCATCTCTGGGGCAGGAAAATGGAGATATAGTGTTATCTTAAATTTCTGATCATGATTCAGGGTTTGTGTGGCCTGTAACTATTGAGGATAGATCAGATTCCATGGTGTAGGATTTGAGTGGAGGGAAGTAATTAAATTTGGGTCATTCATGGTATTAGGGATAAGGTGTTGCAGTATCAGACCCTGTGACACCCCCGTTTTATTCAACCTGCGAGCCTAAATCTCACTCTGGTTTTGTATTTAATAGGCTCTTGACTTATCATGAGAGAGATGTATCTTTTCTGATTTCTAAAGACCTAGCATTGTTCATTGGGATAATTCTCACATGTTTATATTCTTCTCCTGAGAATACAAAAGACCAGGTTCTATTTTTTTGGTGTATGATTCTATTTACATTTCAAAAAAAAAAAAACAAAAAACTTGAATCTTTAGAAATAATATTTTGGCCCCGATGCAAACAATTGACTCATCTCAGCTACATACATTAGAAGAGTATGCAGAGGTTGTGTGCTTGTGTCTAAAATTGCACACTAACCTGGAAGCATCAAGCCGTTTCCAAACACATAAAACTCAAACCAATATTAGATTGGTCTTCATAATATCTTCTTCCCTTTCCAAGTGTTTGTAATTTTTCCCAGTGAACCTGAAACTTCATATGATATCTGAGGGCCTCACTACTGGGAACAGACATTGCAGATCATTGCCCTCTTTTGGTAAGATTCCCACATTTGATAGTTCTCAAACATCCAGGAGGCAGATTCTGCAACCTCACTTTCTGACCATCTCCCTGGGAACCCTCATTTGTGACAATGATGATTTTACACATTAGATTTTTTTTAACTAATCAAAGTTTTGTTTTGTTTTGTTTTAAAATCCATTATTTTATCATTTCCTATAAGTTCTAGCAGGAAGAAAGGAATGGGTTATTTGAAGGAATTCAGTGGTGTCTGAGAGACACAAGGTCAGAGGTGTGGGGGATTTTTCATCCCTAGGTGTCAGAACTTCACCCTGAAGACCCCAAAAACTTTCCCCAAGAAACAAAGCAGAGTTTTTCAAGCTCCGGATCTGAAAGGGATGCTGCAAGCATTGAAAGGTGAGGAGAGCTAGATCAAGTGTGTAGCTGTGGGATTCCAGAGGTAGCAGGTGCTAGATGGGGAAGATGGTGCAGTTTCTGGGTGTGGAATGAGGAGACAAGGGAGGACAGATGCTGGGTGCTGATGATGTGGTCACATTTCACGAGAAATGATCAGGGGCCTGGTTCATCCTCTCACTCACCTGTTCACGTCCCTATCACAGTCCCTTTTACTTCCCTAATCTGGAGAGAAAATAGATTTCAGTGCTGGGTCTTCTGTTTGTATTGAATATTATAAATTTTTATCATTTCAGAGCTGACAGATATGCAACTATACTGGGGTAAGGAGAAATCACAGTATCATAAGCCACCCTGTTGTCATCATCTTTCAGAAATCTATGTTCTCTAGTAGTTCTCATTTTTCAAGTCCCATGTTTCTCCTTCCATCTCGAACATACCTAACCCTACGTGTAACCTCTGAATAAAATTCCTCTTAGGTCCCTCTTAAGTTTCTCTCAAGATTCCTCTCATAATTTCAAAAACGATGCTACATCATACTGCTCACATGATCCTTAATTTTTCTACAGTTGACATGAAATTGACTCCAAGGAAAAATTCAAATACTTTTAATTTTTTTAATCCGACACAAGTGGAATTCTCATTTGAGAAGTGTTCAGCTCCTGCTAATTCAAGTAGTAATGATTATTACAGCATCGGAGGCTCCCCACTGATGACATCAGGACAACATTACTGGGAGGTAGATGTGTCCAACAAAAGCGCCTGGATCCTGGGGGTATGTGAAGTAAAAGACCTCCAATGGCTTGTGAGGAACTGTTTTACACAAGTTGTAAGTTACCAACCTAGACATGGTTATTGGGTTATAGGGTTAAAGAATCAAGTTGAATATACTGCTTTTCAGGACTCTTCCTCCAATGATCCCTTGATTGTGACCCTCTTCCTGCCAGTTCCTCCCTGGCGTATTGGGGTTTTCCTAGACTATGATGCTGGTACTCTCTATTTTTTTAATGTTACCAATGGGTTTCTCATCTATAAATTCTCTTCATGTCGCTTTTCTCCAATGGTTTGTCCATATTTCAATCCTATAAATTGTTCAGTCCCCATGACTCTGTGCTCGCCAAGCTTGTGAAGTTCCTACACCAACACCCACTTGCCTGGATGCATCTCACGCACCTGAACTCATCGGCACCATTCTAACCGTCTTTTCCTTGCTGCCTGCTCTTCAATCTATTTGTGCAAATTGCCTTGTGCCACATTCCTCCCAATATTTCATTTGCATTTATGAGAAAATTTTATTCATTATTTTCCATACTCAGGAAAAATGACTGATCCTTCATAAAGAAAGACCAGTATTGAGGTAACACCTCTGCCAAATCTTTACAACCCAATTCCCTCTGACACTGACTAAGAAAACAAAAACATATTTTTCAACAACTTTTTTATATTATTGAAGGGCATGTCTAGGAGTCACTCACTAAAGAATGAGCCATTAGCAGTGTGTCAGCTTATCCGTGATGCCCCTTATCATCAAGGTATGAAGGAGAAAATATAATTGCTTTATACAAAGAGTGGAGGCTTTGAGTACAGAGTGTCTGAGTTAAAATTCTGTCTTCCCACATACTAGCCATGTAATTTTGAATAACATTCTTAAATTGCTGTGCTTATTTTCTTTAAATAATTTTGGTATAAAAACTTCACCTAATACTTTGGATCACTGTGACAAAATTAATTCATTAAGTATAAAGCATCTATTTAAGTTCTCAACTTAATAATAAGTATTTGCTCTACTAAGTACTGAAAAATGTAACCTGTGGCCGTGTCCCATGGAACAGCTTGTGCCTTCGGAGGAACTAAGTTTACCTTTACTGAATTCTCATTTTTTTTAATGTCCTATACACCATCCTCAATACTACTCCAGCTCTGTCTTTTATATACATACATACGTACACACACACACATTTAAAATTTCATTGTAATTCTGATGTTGCTACAGTCTTGCCCTTATCAAGTAAACACAATTCTATGGGATTCAGTTTATTATTTGAAAAAGAATAATAAAAACTAACTTTACCAGATATAGTATTTTGAAACTTAAAAAACAGAATGTTTTCTTAATAACTTCTATCATTTCTAGCACATAAGAAGTAATCTAATAAGGTGTCTATTAATTTTTGTTTCTTTTCTCTGTTACTGAAATAAATGATTTATAAGAAAATGTGTTAGTTTACTTTCAAAATTATTACCCAAACTTTGCTTTTATAAATAGTGTAACTAGATTAAAGAACCACAGATTTTTATTTATTTTTTTTAAAATGTAAAATAAATGCTGTTGAATGGAAAAAAAAAATCTTCGCTATTATTGACTTCATAGAAACCTACCCTTCATTTTTGTTTTTATGTTCCTGAGAAATTCTGTCCCATTGGAAATTCTTTTTGGGTTTGCTCAGTGCTGAATATATATATATGCCCAGACAAAACTATATATATAGTTTTTTAAAATTTTTTTCCTTTCCAAACAGGCTGTCTAAACAAGTAGTATTTGCTCTTAACTCTGCTTGGCCACAGGAATTCAAGTCTCCATTTTGGATGAACTTTCATGAGAAAAGGAAGTCCAAGGTGGATGCTCTCAGTATCTGTGAATGTGTGTGCATAACCTACCTCAGCACCCATCCATGAGAACTGGGAAAGTCAAACTTATAAATTTTCCATGTGACCTCTGCCTTCCTGTCACCCTATTTACTGGAATGTCTAGTCCCCCAGTTCAAAATAAAGTATCTAGTTACAAGGAAATAAAGAACTAAAATTGTATATACAACAGAAAAGATCTGCACCCAGAGGGTGTCCAAGTTTTAAGAGGTTCCTGACCCCAGTAATGAATACCTCTACTGGAGCCTATGGGTTGCTCCCAGATACACTCTGTCTACTCAGTAAAAGGCTGACAAAGCCATTCTCAACTCAAAAAGTCCATTGGACACCAACTGTAGATTTTCTCTCCACTTCTGTGTCAGGTCTAGAACTTTCTTCTTCCTGTCCCTTCTGAATCTCTGAGCAACAATCATACCATCTTGTGTTTCTGGTACCTTAGAACTGTGCTGGGCCATTTATTAGGCAGATATGTGTCCACAGTGGGAAGTTTGAGTGGGCTCAGCAGAATCTTAGGGTATAAGGAGGCTTTAGCCTATAGAATTATCCATAGATAATGTGCAGGCCATGGTACCTAGAGAAATCACTAAAAGGTGATCAGAAATTTGTCACTTGGGGACCTAAGATCCTCACTGGAATAGATACAAGATCTACCTTCATTAGTATGATTTTCCATGACCTTCCTTTTCATTTGAGGATGATGCTCGGCTATCTCTTTGTACTGACTCTCAATCTCTCCGTGTTGCCCATTGTCATTTTTGCTTTTCTGCTTTTATTCTCAGCACCCACAGTTGCCACTCCCCTCTGCCATGTCTCTTCCAAACTAGTACCTCCCCCCCACCCCCAGCTCAGATGACTCATTTATTGTAGTGGGGTGGAAAGAGGGACATTGCTTTTCTTTTCAGTGTTGCTTTGCCACTGAGACCCTGCAGGTACATTTCCAGATCCTGGTTTGGCAGGGATTATCCAGAAAAACTATATATCTATATGAGATGGAGAGAGCAAGTGAGCAAGAGAGAGTAAGAGACAAAGAGAGAGAGAGTTAAAGAATCTGTCTTATGCAGTTGTGGAAGCTAGTAAGTCAACCACCTGCAGGATAGACTGAAGGAAAAAATGATGGTTCCGCTCCAGTCTGAAGACACTTTAGAAGCAAAGTTTCCTCTCTTTTGGGAGGTGGCGGGAGGGTGGAAAATCTGTCTTATTTTCTTTTAAGGCCTTCAATTGACTGGATTAGGTCCACCCATTTTTTGAAGGATAATCTGCTTTACTCAAAGTCTATTGGTATAAATGTCAATGTCATCTAAAAATGCTTTCACAGCAAAACTTAGACTAGTGTTTGGCCAGATACCTGGGCATGCTATGCTCCAGCCAAATTAACATGAAATTAAACAACACAAATTAACTCATTGTCAATTTGGCACCCATAAACATTTTTTTAACCATACTTAATCTCTAAATAAAGGCAATTATAAGGTGATACTTTCACCTAACATGATGCAACTATCCTGTGTACAACCAACATGAACTAACCCTGTTCCCAAGAGTGGATACAATGTTCACTCTTCTCCTCGATATTCTATAACTTAATACTAGGGTGTAAAGTGAACAGTTCATACATACTGTGATATAAAGTCGATAAATATGTTTTATGTTAAATGATAAAGCGTTAAAAGGATAAAAGTATTATATATATATATACATATACATATATATGCACAAACATAAAATAAAAAATACAGAAGACAATTTTGGTCCTTGTTTATTTAACTGGTCATGTGGTCACACCTGATATTTAACACCACCCATTCTCCCACTACTTATTTTGTATTCTTTTTGCCCTCAGCAAGTAGTTCAGCTATTTTGTGGTACTTTACCTGGTGAGGCAACCCAAACTTGATGAAACTTGGCCATTAGTACCCTGCCTCAGTTGGGTTTATATAAATCTGTTCATGTTACCATAACACAATACCACAGATTGGGTGACTTAAACAACACAAGTCTATTTTCTTACAGTTCTGGACACTGGAAGATCATGACTAAAGTGACAGTGAGATTTCTGTCTGGTGAGGGCTCTCCCCTGGAGTTGTAGACAGCAGATTTCTTGCCATGTTCTCGTGTGAACTGTTGTTTGTAAGGAAGGAGACAGAGAGAAAGAGAAGGGGAGCAAACTCTTTGGTGCCATCTCTCCTTATAAAAACACTAAGTCTTTTGAACCAGGTCCCCAACGCATAAGCTCATTTATCCTTAATTACTTCCTTAGGGGATCTGTCTCTAATAGAGTTACACTGGACTTCAACATATGAATTTGGCAGATAAAAACATTAATTTTATCAGAGAATTGTAGTTTTCTATTGACTTTAATCTCAGAGCATGATAATATTAAAAGATGCCCTAAAGATCTCCTGTATTCCAGAAATACTCTTTACTTCCATGTGGAGTAGGTGTCCAGTTTCTCCTTGATAGCCAGGATCAATCACCTCAGCTAGCACAGTGACTGTGTTCTTTGACTGTTGATTCAGAGGCATGAAGTGTCCAAACTGGCTGGGTGGAATTCTTAACTTCTCAGTTTAATGGAATCATCATTGTGTCTACTGGTGGAAGCATTTCACTTTGGAACTAAGATCTTTATGCCAGTAGAGCATAAGGTCGCAGGGAGAAAAGGCAACACTTCCATGCCCATCCCTTGATTCTCAGAGTGGTGAATTCTGACTATGGAAGAAGAAGCACCAGATATTGAGCACAGACTCAGAGCAAAAATAGCTTCCTACAGAACCTTCCTGCAGCCCTGCAAGATATTTTCATCTCAATGATGCTGTGACTTCATCTTAAAGGGCCATTTCACTGTTCTATCAAACCAGCTGCTCAGGATGGTGAGAAACATGTTAATAACAGTGAATTTATGAGTGTGGGCGCATTGCTACATTTCCATTGTTGTTAAGTGAGGTCCTCAAATCACAAGCAATGCAGTGTGGAATACCATGATGGTATATAAAGCATTCTCTAAATTCACGGATGGTAGTTTTGGCAGAATCATTGATTGTAGGGAAGTCAAATTTATATCTAGAGTGTCTATTCCAGGAAGAACAAAACACGGTCCTTTTATGATGGTAGTGTTTCAATAAAATCAATCTACCACCAACTTACTAATGTACTAGTGCTGCCAAAATATCACAGAATGGATGACTTAAACCACAGAAATTTATTCTCTCAGTTCTGGAGCCTAGAAGTACAAGATCAAGGTATCAGGAGCTCTGGTTTCTGCAGAGGCCTCTCTCATTGGCTTGCAGATGGCCATCTTCTCACTGTGTCTTCACATGGTCTTTCCTCTGGATATGCACACCTGGTGTCTCCTCTTACAGATACATCAATTATATTGAATTATGGCACTACCCTTATGACCTCACTTAATTTTAGTTATCACTTAGAAGGCCTTATTTCCTAATACAGTCACATTGGGGATTAGGGTTTCAACTTAAGTATTTACAGAGACAAAATTTAGTTCATAATACTGCACACTCTGAACTCCCCAAATTTATGTTCTTATACACCAAATGCGTTAACCCATTCCAGTCACACCAAAATCTAAATTTATTCCAGCACAAAATGTTACTTCAAAGTATCACCTAAAAATTAACTAAAGCAGGTATGGGTTATATTCAAAGTATGATTCATCCTGAGGTAAAATTTCTTTCCAGTCATAAAGCTATGAAACGAGACATGCTATATGCTTGCAAAACACAACAGTAGGACCAGCACAGCAGACCTTCCCATTCCAAATGAGAGAAACTTGAAACAAGAAATGAACAACAGATAAGGTCCCAAGGAAGTCCAAAGCCTTCTCCTTATTTAGGCAGCCCAAATGAGGAAACCTTCCCATTAATGAGAAATTAGCACTGAAAAATTTTATATTTCCTGCTTGTACTTTTTTGCCCTGTTGTCTATCTTATTCTTGTTCTGACTTCATGTTCCAGATGGTACCACTACAAAATGATGTAGCCACCACAGCATGGTTCCTTGACTGACATTGTGGAGCACAGTGATCTTCATCCATTAAATAACACAAGACACAGAGGGCGACTGAGAAATCTATGTGTGTTATTTTAAGAATACAAATATGTTACTGTTCAAAGAATAGAAAGTTAATCCTGGCTTATAAATTAGTTTTTACTCAATTAGAAATAATGAACCACATTGAAAATTTCAGTTTTTTGGGTAAGAGTGAAACTTTTACAATAAAGTAATGCTTATCTGAATATTTATACAAAATGCATTCTGAGAGCTGGCAGTTTTTCTTCATCATCTTTGTTGTCATGTAATACTATCATTGAGTATCACCCCACCCAGCCCCACACACAAAGGTAAGTTTCATAAAAGCAAGAAGAGAACTTATCTATTTTGTTCTTTACTGTCTCGGATCAATTTCAAAATGTTGTATATAGGGAGTGATATTCAGATAGAAACATAGATAGTTATATACCTGCAGATATAATTTTAATTGCATTTAACATAATGAAGAATATCATGGTTCTATTATTAGTGGATTCAAATGGAAAGAAGAGCAAAAGACTGGATGTGGTATTTGTGGGAGGGACAAGAAGGAAAGAAGCACTGGACAGAGAGGAGGTCCTTGAATGAGGGAGCTTGTCTCCTCTGGCCATCACAATCACCTGCCCTCCCCCAGGAGGTGCACTCCTCACAAACACATTGACACAGTGAGCCCTCTACCCACTACTATTGTTAGCAAGATACATAAACCAAATACAGACTAGAGCAAAAATGACATCTACTGTGTATCTCAGTATTAGCCACCCTGCTGCATACCATCCTCTCCTCTTACGTGCCTTTTGAGAATGACAACTGGAAAATCCATTATGAAAAAATTATCAGTTTGGGCCGAGCCCGTGGCGCACTCGGGAGAGTGTGGCGCTGGGAGCGCAGCAGCGCTCCCGCCGCGGGTTCGGATCCTATATAGGGATGGCCGGTGCGCTCACTGGTTGAGCGCGGTGCGGCCGGTCTCAAAAAGGACAAAAAAAG
>NW_007748878.1:0-264 GCF_000696425.1 Galeopterus variegatus
TTGCAAGGGGTTATGTAGGGCACGTTCTGTGGGGTTGTAGGTTTCGTTTTCTCGGAAACCGCGCTGCAGGAGCGAGGCTGATGTTCTAGAAGCAGAACGGAAAGCAGAAGTGGAGGCATGGGTTCGAGCTTTTCTGAGCTGTCCTTATCACTTTGCCAAAGGCCACTGTATGGTCCAGCACAGAGCCTGGACCAGAGCCATTCAACTCTAAGAAACCGTGAAGTTCCTGCTGTAGGCAGGAAGGAAAGAAGGCAAAGGCCACCC
>NW_007748878.1:1259-3012 GCF_000696425.1 Galeopterus variegatus
TGGCTGGCTGTGGAACCCAGGGAAGTGCTCTTAACCTGTAGTCTCCATTCTCTCATCTCCGAAACGGGGATAACAGTACTGTGCTTCCCACAGACTGTGGGGAGCATTCGATGAGACAGTGCACATCTGGAGCATAGTAAATGTAGCTAAATGTAGCAGAGATCCCCAGACCAGCCTTATATGACTTACAAGGTTCCTATCGTGCATTCCAGTAGATAGAATAGTATAGGTAATAAATTAGCATGCACAGAAAACACCTGAGTGTCAGTGCTAGCATGAGATGTCAATGACATCTCTCTTTCTTCTGTACAGACACTTCATATTACCTGGTTTGTCTGCAGCATCCATTGAGACATGTGGGAAACATGCTTGCTAGAATGCAGAGATGGTGGCATTTATTCTTTCCCTCAGTAGGTATCTCTAAACCCCCACCCTGTGCCAGACACTGTTGTAAGCTCTCAGCAGATGCCCAGCTACAGTTTCACAGGGCTGGCATTCCGCAGGCAGACAGCAATGACCAGGATGTCAGAAGCAGTGAGTGCTGCAGGCCAGGAGTAAGGGTCGGAGGGTGTGCGCTATCCCACCAGGCAACATGACAAAGCACGAAACCCAAATCACACCTGTGAGCCTGTGAGCACAAAGGCAGCTCCGCAGACTCCAAATGAGATGGATCCAGGGCACGCTTGCTCAGAATGGGGGTCTAGGGAGCTGTCCTGAAATTAGATTTTTATTTCAAGAAGGCTGTTCTGATACCTACGTTGCTGTACCTACTGTTCTAACCGTGTGTCTTGGGGGAACTGTGAGGGGTGGTTTGGTGATGAATATGTGCAGAAGGGCGTGACTGACCACCAACAGCCCCTGGCCCTGCAAAGCCATCGAGGTCCTTAGCACCGCCCTGTGTGAAGGAAGAGATCACTGTGCTAGGGAAGCCTGGACAACAAGAAAAAGGAAAAGAAAACCATTTACTCAGCAGCCCATATATATATACCCACTGTGGACTTTGTTCTCATGTCTGTGGCCTCAGTTTCTCCCAGTAACAAGTTTGTTGAGATATAATTCACGTACCACAGAATTCACCCATTTAAAGTGTGTAAGTCAGCCTTTTTCAGTACATTCACAATGTTGTGCCACTGTCACCACGTGTACCCATCAGCAGCCACTCCGGGTAACCCACCAGCGCCCCAGCCCTGCAGCTGCCGATCTCCTTCCTGTGTGTGTGGATCTGCGTGTTGCGCACACGTCTTATAAATGCAGTCCTACAGTGTGCGGCCTTCCATGGCTGGCATCTTTCCCCTGGTGTTTTCAGGTCCACCCACGTCACAGCAGGTGTCAGCCCTCATCCCTTTTCACGACTGAGTAGTACTCCATTGTGTGGGTCCTGCCACCATGTGCCTCCCCACTCGCGGGCTGGTGGACGGCCGTCGAACGTTGGTGACACCGCCTGCTGCACGTCGATGGCTTGCTGGGATCCCACCCTGGCGGTCGGTCCGGGACCCCTGCCCTGCACAGAGGCCGGCAGGAGGCGGGGGAGGAGGGGCTGGCGGTCACAGATGGCACCGCAGTGAGACTGCGTGCGTCGTCCGGGACGCCTGCTCCCCGGCCTGGCCTCCGACCCTCGGCAGTCCTAAGCCAGGGAACTCGCCGTCTCCTGCCACTGCCCTGCCGGGGCGTCTGGAGGACCCTCTCCCCCGCGGGCGGCCGCCTCCCCACGCCTTCCCGAGGCGCGGGGCTCCCCGCTGGGTCCGCCCCTCCA
>NW_007748878.1:3924-7248 GCF_000696425.1 Galeopterus variegatus
GCCGTCCGCCCCGTCCGCCCTCTGTCCGCCCTCCGTCCGCCCTCTGTCCGCCCTCAGTCTGCCCTCCGTCCTCCCGCTGCGTTCCCTCCCTGCAGGTGCTGGTCCTGAGGCCTGTCCCAAGTCGATTTCCTGCCTGGTCATCTCCATAGCAAGGCCAGCTTCCTGAGAAGCCTGATCTGCAACAGCCATTTAAGAATGTAAATTTGTTGAAAACCAATTTATTACATTTGTTGTTACAAATCAAAGATGTTGACTGAAGTGGTTTATCTTTCAGAAAGGAAAATTTGCCTCAAATACAATTGTTCATTGTTACTTAGCTAAAATAGTCACAGTTAACTCACAAATTTTTACTGCTCCACTGGCTTGAAGAGCAATCTAGTCTTTTTTATTTTTTTTATTTTTTTCTTTTTTCTGACCGGTAAGGGGATTGCAACCCTCGGCACGGTGTTGCCCGCACCATGCTCAGCCAGTGAGCGCACCGGCCATCCCTATATAGGATCCGAACCCGCGGCCTCTGTGCTCCCAGCGCTGCACTCTTCCGAGTGAGCCACTGGACCGGCCCCTTAGTGCCTTTTTTCAATCAATTCCCACCCCTCACAGGAAGCCAGTGTTCTGATTTCCATCAACCCTAGATTAGTTTAGTCTGCTCTTAGACATCCTACAGAAGATATCACACAGAATGTACTCTATGTTTTCCACTTCTTTCTGTCTACATAAAATTTTAGATTTTAGTCCATAGAGTTTTATATGTCAGTAGATAATATTTTTATTGTTGTACAGTATCCCACTGCAGGGATATATTATCCTTTGTATAAATATTCACCTACTGGGCAATTGGGTTGTTCAAAGGTTTTCACTATTGTGAGTGTGGCTGCTGTCCACACTCTCATACAAGTCTTTTTCTAAACATATATTTTCATCCCTAGGAGAGCATCGGGGAAGAAAGTTAGCTTATAAGAAACTGTTCAATAGTCTCCTGAAGCTATTTTCTGCTACCACCAGGAATTTAGTCACTCTAATTTCTTGGCAATATTTTATGTTGTAAGTCTTTTTGATTTTAGACATTTTAATAGGTAAACTACCCTAGGAAAGTGATCCAAACCAAATACAGAAAATTGATTGACTAAGATGACTCTCCAGTGAGGTGGAAAAGTCTCACAAAAATCCAGAAATGGAATATAAGGAACGAGGTCATTTGGCCCATCCTGTCTGTCAGCACTGAATTATTTCATGGTGATTAAACTCCGTTCAGTTAACCAGGGAGGTAGTTCATCTTTTACTAATGAATCCACATTGAAACTCTGGTTGGAGCAATAAATGTCCTATTTTTCATATTCTTCTCATCCCACTCCCCACCCTCCTAACCACACCCAGGCAAACATTTTTTATTATAAGAATCTGTATTAAAGATCAGAAAGAGCACTGAATAAGTGGTTTCAGTAGACCCAAGTTCTTGCCTTTTATGAGCTTCACTTCTCAAAAATGCAAAATGGTATTATATTATGGGATTTCACTGAAATAACACTAGCCCTATCTCAGTCCCTCATTCTGGCCAATGCTACTTACCCTGTATCCCCGGTGCATAACGTGTTGCTTCTGCATAGTGAGTGCTCAATTAATATTTTTTGAAAAAAAATAAAAATGGAATGCATAATGTGCATCTATACTTCCCACATTGGGAGGGCATGTTATATAAAGCCACAGGATAAATATCTTCCTTGAGGATCAACTCTCCTGAAAAGTTTGAGAGGAAAGTTAAGTAATTTAACAGGGTTAATTAAAGTAGATCTATATAAAACAAATTTGGATAATTTATGGATAGAATGCAAAATTGACATGAATTTGTAAGATTAAATCTTGAGACTTCAAAGCGATTTCACTGTGCGGCTGCCTCCAGTACTGCCCTCAGACCTCTTTCCCCATCATTAGGGATCTTCATAGAAAAGCACATGAAGCCCAGAGGAGAAGAACATTGTATAAATAAGATCTAAAGTGCAAGACACAAAGAAGGCAGATTTATGATCATCAGCACAGGCATTTGATAATTCAGTCAGCATTTCAGAGAGCAGATCCTGTCTTGCACATTTTGTGCCCTGGCACGGGCAGGTACTTAGCACACAGGAATATTGAAAGGCACTGGGTTAGGTGATTGGGAAGAGTAGTGACCATGTGGATAAATCTGAGGCTCTTAGAGCCTGGGGCGGGGGGGCAATGCTGTAAGAGGTTCAGATGAAGTCTGTGATGTGTCTAATATAAAATGCACCAAATGCGACTGTTTGTGGAACACAAGGACAAGGCTGCCCATTCTCACTATTCAGCTATAGGGTGACAGGGAGTATGAGCCTGGTTGGGGAGTATCAACTCCACAGGCTTTGTCATCTTAGAGCCAAAGCCTTGTGCCTGGGCATGTGTGTGTTTATAAAAGCATCATGACCTCCTGCTAAAATGAGGGCCAGCTGAGATGAGAGGCAAGGTGCTGGTGTGACCCTGCAATGTTGGGTTGTGGGGACAGGTGCCTGGCTGCTTCTCTTCAGAGGAGCCAAGTGTAGGGTTAGGTGGAGAGTTTTACTTTTCCTCCTCACATGGCACCCTCCATGGCAGGGCTCCTCAGGACAGAAGACCCTAGCTGATCCTTGACAGCAGGATGTTTATCATGCCCAGTCTCACCCTTATCAGAGCCACTGGAGCAGAACGAAATCATGTTTGGGAAGGTCTGCGAGGTAACTGCAGGGGAGCTGCTAGAACTGAGTGGACAGTCCTGGCAGTGTTTGTTCCCATGTGACTGAGGCAGGCTCTGCAGAGGCGAAAACTGAGTCGGGATTTAGAATTGATCTGCAGTCTTCATGTGCTCAGCTCCCAGCACTGCCAGCTCATCCTAGAGATGACAGGATGCCGGCTGGAATAAGCAGGCTTCTCCTTGAAACCTGTAAGCCTACCTGGCTTCATGGGACACTCAGCCTGTGCAATTTCACAGCACTGGCACTTGGGAGGGCCCCAAATAGTTTAATGCCCTGCCATCATGGTCTTGAAATTAACAATTTCATCTTTGAACATGTGTTTTTGTAAGTGAATTTCAATAGGACAATGTAGCAAGCAGTGAGCAGGGGAGATAAGGTGCACTGTGCATGTCTGCTGTCCCTTGCTGTCCCATTCGCAGATGGAATTCACAGTGTCCCATGGGCACAGAATTCCAGTGGACCCTTGATGAGTGTGAGTTCACAGAGGCTCAAAGTAAGCGTGTTATACCTATGACTAAGGAAAGGGGGGTGCCGACAGTCCTGAGAGGCCACTCTTTCCATTTGAACGAGAGTTTGCTTCAAACAC
>NW_007748878.1:11257-11464 GCF_000696425.1 Galeopterus variegatus
TTTATTATAAGAATCTGTATTAAAGATCAGAAAGAGCACTGAATAAGTGGTTTCAGTAGACTCAAGTTCTTGCCTTTTATGAGCTTCACTTCTCAAAAATACAAAATGGTATTATATTATGGGATTTCAGTGAAATAACACTAGCCCTATCTCAGTCCCTCATTCTGGCCAATGCCACTTACCCTGTATCCCCAGTGCCTAACGTGT
>NW_007748879.1:0-319 GCF_000696425.1 Galeopterus variegatus
TCAACAACTATTGGTGGGAGAGCATTGGTGAAACCTCTTCTGAGGGCAAACACAATTTTAAATGCTCATATGCTTTGACTTCAGCTTTTAGGAATGTACCCTGAGGATTCATTTGTACATATGCACTGGGATATAGATAGTGATTTTCCTTGATACAGCATTCTTTGTAATAGCAGAGGGCTTCAAAACAGGACATATTCCTATCAGTAAAAGAACAGTAAACTAAATGGTAATATCTATATAATTAAAAAGCTACTGAAAAAAAGTATGTTTCTATGTCCAGATAAGGGTGGTGTTAGCATAAGAAAAGCAAAGTATA
>NW_007748879.1:1019-1476 GCF_000696425.1 Galeopterus variegatus
CACGGTGCGGGTGACACCAAGCCAAGGGTTGCGATCCCCTTACTGGTCACAAAAAAAAAAAGAATTAGTACCCATCACACACAGAAAGCTTCCACAAATCAGTAAGAAACAAAAATAAGGGGGTTTATGGCTTTTTATTTTATGTAGAATATAATCATTTTAACAGTTCAGAAAAGGAATTACAAGGATAAGTGTGAGACTCATGGAGGGGTAGGAAGGACGAAAAGCAGCATCCAACATTTCTGAGAAGAAAGTCTGCCAACCTGTTTTCTGTGTTTTTGCTGAATGTACTACTTATCCAAGCACAACTGATCACTGAGTGGGGTATTCCACCATCTCTCTGCAAAAACAATAATGCTGGATATCCAAACTTGCACCGTTGCGAAAACCTCATATGCAACAAATTGTAAAGAGTCCCTCTATGGTAACCATCTGTATTAGTCCGTTTCTGTTGCTT
>NW_007748879.1:3543-3952 GCF_000696425.1 Galeopterus variegatus
TGACATGAAAAAGTAGGGACAGCATCATGATTCAAAATTGTGCCTATGGAAGCCTGACAGGATGGTAGCTTTGGATGGTCTATGGCCTTCTTGTGCCTACACCACAGCAAGTGCCCTTAACTGTCAATAGCCAAGTGTGTGTGCATATGTGTGTGTATTTGCACGGGTACACGTGCATGTGACTGGATTTGGAGGGAGATGACAGAAAATATTGACAAGGATACTAGTCACATTTAATCATAATATCTTACATAGCTATTTATCATGAAAATCACCCAAGGGCTACATTAAAACACAAAACGCATCAGGCCGGCCCGGTGGCACACTGCTATAGTGCGCTGCTTGGGAAGCGCGGCGGCGCTCTTGCCGAGGGTTCGGATCCCACATACAGACCGGTTCCCGCTCACTG
>NW_007748879.1:5791-6330 GCF_000696425.1 Galeopterus variegatus
ACCAATTCCAGGTAGGGTGGAGGTGAGAAGCAAATATCCTTTCATTTTTAAGGAGAGAAAACTAAGGCAAGAGATACCTGACTGAGTTCTCAATGCTGAAAAAAATGAGGTGAAAATGTGCCAGTATGCAGTTAATGTGTCCCATGTAGAGTCCAAACTAGGTAACTGAAGCTCTAGACAGGCCTTTCACTTTTACACTTATAGACGAACTTAATTAACCAAAATTTCATTTTTTTTCCTTGCTTAGTCCTAATCTTAGAGATGCTTACAGATCATTTTAAAAACAAGCTTCAGTGCAGTGTATAATCAAATAAATTTCCTTGGTCCTTAAATTATTCAAAAATGAATAATTCCTAAATATAATATTAACAAAGTATGTTCACACTTCTGTATCTTCCTGCTGTCCACATCTCATTCTATGCTCTAGACACCTCTGGCAATAAAGACAACACAGAAAGTCTTATTTATAGTAAACTTTATTTTCATTGATATTTCATTTTAACATAATTTCAAAGTAGGTCTGAGCTCTAAGATAAACA
>NW_007748879.1:7718-8472 GCF_000696425.1 Galeopterus variegatus
GGCCGGCCTCCTTTCCCAGCCCACGGCTGACCTGTACAGACCACTCTGCTCACACTCTTGTTCCCCTCTCACACTCTTAAGGGCCAGACCTGCATTGGTTCTCACTGTGGCTTTGCAGACACAGTGAGGGACCCACATTCCCAGCAGTGCCTGACACAGGGGTGGAGCCCAGTAAAAATGTGCTGAAAGCCGCCCTGCTAAGTAATCTTCCCTTCCCCACACTCCTCGCTCAGTGTGCTGCTCACAGGGCGTTTTATGCTCACGTTTCACGACGCAGTAAGTTGAAAGGAAGGCCTATGTGTTCCACGCTTAGCTGATTGCTAGAGGTAAGTGATTTTCAAATGGGAAAAACACA
Source organism: Galeopterus variegatus (assembly GCF_000696425.1). Taxonomy (NCBI): domain Eukaryota; kingdom Metazoa; phylum Chordata; class Mammalia; order Dermoptera; family Cynocephalidae; genus Galeopterus; species Galeopterus variegatus. The sequence continues at coordinate 8,074 of NW_007748879.1, forward strand.
GTACTGATGCAAACATGACCCACATGTGTGGTATTTCAGTAGTGCCCCTGCAGACAGTCTTCAGTGGGCAACTTCCGTGGTTAACAGGCATATACTTAGCTTGTACAAGGAGAGTACTAATTGCACTGGGTAAATCTAAATTCATGATGTATGAAAACCTTTCCATATCCTGTACATAAAAGATAAACAGAGACTAGCACACCCCACCTGCCTCATTTTAAAACTTTCTTAGGACTTGGCAGAAGCACAGAAACTGTCAGAAGTATGAAGAACCTGTCACATCCCACCAAACCAGGGCCTCGTTTTACCAGGTAGAGTATTCTGGATACATAACGGCACTGAGACACTGAGGCAGACGCACCTAGGAAAACCCAGACGTTCCTCGGATCCTGAGACAGC
>NW_007748879.1:9997-11117 GCF_000696425.1 Galeopterus variegatus
CTAAGAAGAGAAAAGATCTTCCATCCTTAAAATAGGCCCAATCAACCAAGGGCTGGAATTGTGTATGAGCAGGACCTTGTGTAAGTCACAAAAGGAAAGGGAAACAGGGCCAGTCAGTTAAAAAAAAAAAATTGGAGAATAAGAACTCTGGTGTGTGCATATTGGAGTGGGGATGCAGATAAGGATGGGGGTGGAGGAGGTAGAAACAAGCACATTCACTGACATGCTTCTACCTAGTTTAATGAGGAGAGCTCAAAAAATAAATATGTGAAGATTAGAGGTTTCCTCCTACTTAAAGAGCCCAGAGATGGCACTTTAGGGTCCAGGCTAATACATGGCAGTCAATGATAGTAACTTACTACCACCCCTGCCTATCTTTAGATAAAGAGGCAAAAACAAGTGACTGGACAAGAAGCCTGGCTTGGCTCGACCAGATAACCACACGTGAGTGCAGGACAAGCTATGGGACTGACAACCAAGCCTGTGCTCAAGCAGGACTGCTCTTTGGGGACCTTGAGGACTCTGTCCAAGAGGCTAAGTACCTACAACACCTTACCTGCTTTTGCATAGCCAATGATCCCACCAGAAGCAATCAGTGCTGCATAGCTAAAGCCAAACCAATGTAAAGGCACTCTGAAAAGGCAAGAGTGAGAAATCAGTGCCAATCACGGTTTAAAAGCAAACCGCATAATCCTAGGATGGAATAAAATGTCATCATTCCAGACATATTCTATCATTGTACAAATGAAAACAAAGTCTACAGAAGCTGGATGACTAGTCAGTGGCAGGGCTGGAACCCAAACTCAGGTCCCTGGCTGCCTGTCCAGTGTTCCTCCCACACCCCGTCGTGCTGACCCAGGCAGTTTCCTCTCGAAGCTCTTTTCAGCTGGGGAAAGGAACTCTGGATTTGAGAAGCTCCTGGCTACTCCATTCCCGTTTACTGTGCACTTACAGTGAGCCGGTGTCCTTCTGCATTGCTCTCTTCTCACTGTCCAGACAGGAGACTACACCAGGCCTGCACCTGCAGCTGGATCAAAGGTGGTTAAAAGCACAGCTCTAGAACAGTCAGAAAGAAGTGGGTCCGAGTTCCAGCTCTAGCCCTTAGTAGCTAAGAAGTAAC
>NW_007748879.1:11259-11464 GCF_000696425.1 Galeopterus variegatus
CATTTTTGTAACGCCCTCAATTCTAGTAACAAAGGCCCACGGGAAACTGAGCAAGATTCAACGACCAGCTGTGGAAAGGCGACATATTAACCCTTTTACCAGTTAACCAAGTTATTACTACATCGGAAAGCAAATACTCCCGTCCCTTCAAATCAACTATTTCAGTGTCTCTTTAGGGGGGAGTAGAGGTGCTGCTTTTCACCCC
>NW_007748880.1:0-487 GCF_000696425.1 Galeopterus variegatus
TACATATTTGCACATCTGTTTTTGGATTTATTCTGATTGAAAATAAGCCATTCTAACAGCATGAAACAAAGAATAGAATCAAATTTCATCATGTTCATAAATGGGTCCCTATTCTCCTGTATCTCCTCCCATATTCTATCAGGTTTTCAACTATCTCCTGTTCTTTTCTTTTCCCATTTCACCTTGGAGACATAGGCATATTTTTGTGAAGTCAGATGTTTTCTTGGGTAATTGAGAGGGGAGCAACCTGCAGGTGCACAGGTTTCTATGTCCTAAACATTATACTTATTGTTGGAACTGAGAAGTTACTCTTTTTGGCAAAATTAAACAAACAAACAAACAAACAAAAACCACTTCTCTTCTTAAAAGAGAAGAACACTGAAACGTTATATTCTTGAATGTCATGGATGCATTTTCAAAGCAGATGATCTTAAATTCACATGTAAATCATATTTATTGAGTGTCTTTTCATACAAAGCAGTTTCTC
>NW_007748880.1:2179-3009 GCF_000696425.1 Galeopterus variegatus
TAAAAATATACATTTGATAGGGCTATGAGGGGGATGCTTAGCAGGTGCCTGGTCTCCAGGAAGCAAAGTTCTCCTTAATAAGGACTCCTTGACCTCCCTGCTCAAAAGTGCAGTGTATCCCTTACCCCTAATGCTGCACTATTTTTTTTATCACAGCTCTTATCAGTTTCTAACATACTATATGATTTATTTCCTTGTTATATGTATTGTACATTGTATGTCATTTCCATTAACATGTTAGCTCCAAGAAGAGAGAACTTTTTTTGCTCATTGATATATCCCATGGATCTAGATCTTATAGGAGGTGCTCAAAAATATGTGCTGAATTAACCTGCAATTATTAGCAGAATGATTATTAATCAACAAGGAGCAAACAATTAGCATAAAGAAGCATTGTACTAGGCATCTTGTGTGAACAAGTAAAGACCAGGATAAAGAAGAGCTGTGAGTGCATATTTTCAAGGGACCTCATGTAGTCAAGAGTGATCATACTTACCTGTTCCACTACTATGAGATGGATACTTTTAAGGCTACACTATAGTTGAGAAAACTGAGAATCAGAAAGAAATATTAAACAAGCCTGGGTCTATATAGTGAATCCTAACACAGGTCCTGGACTTTAAAAGCTATGCTAAGCCACGTGCTATTTTGAGTGTTGATGAATAGTGAGCAAATGGGAGAGAGAAGAGTAAAGTACAAGGAGGGATGAGACCCTCCTATGTGATCAGTGGGAGAATGTTTTAAAAACAGCTCCAGGTTGCCTCTGATAATGGCTGCATGCTCCCTTTTAACAGGAGCTCTTTTCACACAGGCTTTTGGTATTTGGCTGT
>NW_007748880.1:4425-5125 GCF_000696425.1 Galeopterus variegatus
AATGGAGGAGACAATTAGTAATTACTGGACTTATGGTATTGGTTGTGTTAACTTAACCAGTTAAGTATGCAGCCAAATTGTGCTTTGAGCACCCCCGTTGTAAAATAATATAATAAAAGCATAAAAAAAATTCAGCTGCATTATGCATCATATACATTTACAGGCAGGAGGAGGGTTTGACAGTAACCATCTGAGACCTAAAGATAATAGGTGATTTTATCCCTAGTTTCCCTATTTTATTCTTTCTAGAATTAATCCAAAGAAGCAGGATCCAGCATCCAATATCACAACTTTGCCTTAGTTCCTCTTCTCAGGAACACCTTTTCTCTTCTCCACAGCACTATGGACCACATTTCTAGTGCCTCTGGAATTTGAATTTTATGTATGTTTGTGTAATAACATGTCTCCCACCTTATCTGGCTTGATCCTTCTTATCTCCACTGCACCAAGCAGAGTGTGAGGCACATTGCAGCTCCACAGGGAATGTTTGTTGAATAAAATGGATGTTTTTAAAAGGCCCAGCAAATTTAAGTTTCTCCTACCATCGTCAGAAATGTCTAAATTCAATGGCTATATAAAAGAGTTTAAAATTTAGGGAAAACTATCCTAATATCTGACAACAGAATTATTTAGACATATCCAAATAAATATGAGGCCTCATTAAAAATACAACATATGAATACTGTAGAAACATGAGAGT
>NW_007748880.1:10537-11462 GCF_000696425.1 Galeopterus variegatus
AATGGAGGAGACAATTAGTAATTACTGGACTTATGGTATTGGTTGTGTTAACTTAACCAGTAAAGTATGCAGCCAAATTGTGCTTTGAGCACCCCTGTTGTAAAATAATATAATAAAAGCATAAAAAAAAATTCAGCTGCATTACGCATCATATACATTTACAGGCAGGAGGAGGGTTTGACAGTAACCATCTGAGACCTAAAGATNTGTGAAGCAAAATAAGCCAGGCACAGAGAGAGAAATACAGCATGTCCTCCCTCATAAGTTGTAGCTGAAAAAAATAAACAAATAAAAAAGAAAGATTCAACAATCACAATAAATCGCTGAACTTTCAAAAGGAGAGAACAAACCTGAGACCACCTGAGGTGGGTAAAGAGGAGGATGAGGAGGATTAGAGAGAAATTGGCATACGGCCACAAAAATTGATTACATTGTATAATGCTGAATATACTAATTATCCATATTGTATGCAGGTATTGATATTCAATGCTGTATCCCATAGATATGTACAATCAATTATGTTTCAATAATTAAATATATATATATACATACACACGCATATACATAAAACCCTTAAATGATTAGCACTTCAGTTGGGAATTTTATTATCTGTCTCCCATTTTACTTACTACTATAGTTAGATATATTTTTTACCTAAAGTAGGTCATAATACTCAATCTGTTCTGATCCAATTTTGTTAAAAGACTCAAAACATTCTCATAAAAAAGAAGGATGTGACCTGGCAAAAAAATATTTCCATTTCAAACACAAATTACCACCCATACAGTGTCACAACAAAAATGTGCTTTTTTTACTTAAAACTTCAAAGTAAATTATCAATGTAGTCTTTAGATAGAATTTTTTTTTTATCTTTATATATTTATTGTAGAGTTATTAACACTGAAAAATAATTTAAGGTAAAACA
>NW_007748881.1:0-661 GCF_000696425.1 Galeopterus variegatus
GATAGAAATTTCAGTGAGAGGTTCAGAGATCCAGTAGGCTAGAGATGTTAGGAGAGAGCCATGTCTTTGGGAACACCAGAAATAGCACACTCTCCTCTATTTTCTTCTCTGTATTTGATAAAAAATAAAATTAAATTAAAATTAAAATTAAAAACACTACACCAGAGGCTAAATTTCTGTATTCAACTTTTAATTTGGCCTCTGCTCAGTGTCAGGTACAATTTTGGCAGTGCTGAGAGACTCCCACTGCTGCCACCCACCTGTTCAGTGACTATATCTAGGCACATTGAGTGGTCTCTACTTTTTCCACTCACATAAGAGAACTCCATTGTTCTACTGCTATCACTTTCTAAGCTGTTTTCACACAGACATTTTCAAGTACTGTGATCTGCCCTCACTATTTCCTGCCTGTCTCCATTGTCTCCTCTCCACTCTTATTTATTTTTTTTCCTCTCCACTTTTAAAGAGAAATGCACCAAAGTGGGACCCTTCCCTTTAATTCCTCATAATCTCATGTTTTATATCCATGTCAACTCTTGGTATCTTCTTTCAATAGCATTCCATTAAAAGTATATTTAATAAATAACGCTTTAAATATGTTGTATGTGAGAGCCATCTTTTCCTAATTCCCAGCACAATTTCAGGACAACCCGTCCCCATT
>NW_007748881.1:6056-9027 GCF_000696425.1 Galeopterus variegatus
TGGTAGAATTTCATTCTTTTTTATGGCAGAATAGTATTCCATTGTGTAAATATGCCACATTTTCCTTATTCAGTCATCCGATAATGGGCAGTTAAGTTGGTTCCATATCTTGGCTATTGTAAATAGAGCTGCAATAATCATGGAAATACAGGTATTGATTCAACATGATGATTTCCATTCCAGTGGAATTGCTGGATCATATGGCAGTTCTATCTGTAGTTGTTTGAGGAACCTCTATACAATTTTCCACAATGGTTGCACCAATTTACAATCCCACCAACAGTGTGGGAATGTTCCATTTTATCTGCACCCTCACCAGCATTTGTTATTCTCTGTATTTTTGACAATAGGCACTCTAACTGGGGTGAGCTGATATCTCAATGTAGTTTTGATTTGCATTTACCTGATGCTGAGTGATGTTGAGCATTTTTTTATGTGTCTGTTCACCATTTGTATATCTTCCTTTGAGAAATGCCAATTCAGTTTTTTTTGCCCATTTTTTCATCAGGTTATTATTTTTTTTTCTTTACTGTTAAGTTGGGTTCCTTGTATTCCCTGGATATCAATCCTTTGTCGGATGTATAGTTTGCAAATATTTTCTGCCAATCTGTAGGTTGTCTTTTCACTTTGTTCATTGTTTCTATGGTTGTGTGAAAGCTTTTTAGTTTGATATGATCTCATTTGTTTATTTTTCCTTTTGTTGCCCATGCTTTTGGGTTCTTATTCATAAAGTTGTTACCCAGTCCTACTTCCTGAAGTGTTTACCATATGTTTTCCTTTAGGAGTTTTATATGTTTGGAACATATATTCAATTCCTTCATCCATTTTGAGTTGATTTTGTATATAGCAAGAGATACAGGTCTAGTTTCTTTCTTCTACATAGGGATGTCCAGTTTTACCAGCACCATTTATTGATGAGGTAGTCTTTTCCTCTTGTATTTCCAAAGATATTTTTGGTGCCTTTGTCAAAGATCAGTTAACTGTAGGTATTTGTGTTGATTTCTGGGTGCTTTGTTCCATTGATCTATGTGTCTGTTTTTATGCCAGTGCCACACTGTTGTGGTTACTACAGCTTTGTAGTATAATTTGAAGTCAGGTAGTGGTAGCGTTATGCTTCTGGCTTTTTTTTTTTTGCTCAGGATTGCTTTTGCTATTTGGGGTCTTTTATTGTTCCATATGAATGGTAAGATTGTTTTTTCTATTTCCGTGAAGAACATGATTGGTATTTTGATGGGGATTGCATTTAATCTATTATCTATAGATCTCTTTGGATAGTATAGACATTTTCACAATATTAATTCTTCCAACCAAACAACATGGAATGTCTTTCCATCTTTGTATCCTTTTTATTTTCTTTCAAAAGTGAATTTCAGGTCTCATTGTTGAGATCTTTCACCTCTTTGGTTAAATTGATTCCTAGGTATTTTATTTTTTTGGTAACTATTGTAAATCAGCTAGCTATCTTGATTTCTTTTTTCTGCTACTTTGTTGTTGGAGTATAAAAACACTACTGATTTTTGCAAGTTGATTTTTTATTATGCAACTTTACTGAAATAGTTAATCAACTCTAGGATCTTTGTTTGTAGTTTTTTGGCTTTCCTATATATAGGATCATGTCATCTGCAGACAGGGACAGTTTGACTTTATCTTTTCCAAGTTGGATGCCCTTTATTTCTTTCTCTTGCCTGATTGCATTGGCTACTACTTCTAACACTCTGTTAAATAGGAGTGATGAGAGTGGGCATCCTTGTCTTTTTTCCATTCTTAAGGGAAAATGTTCAGAAAAGTTGGTGAATTCCTTAAGATACTCCGACTAGTAAATAACATGGCCAGAATCAAAACCACAGGATATCTAAGTCCAAATCTCCTGTTATTTCCTGCAAAACTATCCCATTGAGGTATGTAACTATTCTTTCTTTTGTGTTTGTTGAGCATACAGAATATATGTGTTGCTAATAAAATGTGAGACTAATGCCTTTACATACTTGAATCTTGGAATCTGGGCCATCAAACAGTGATAGGTTAAATAAAAGATTCAGCAGAAATTGTCCATCCAACTTCTGACTTTTTTTTTTTACTTCAGACTTTCCACAGAGAACAGCTTAAAGATCATGTGAAATCATGTGGATTCATGCAAATGAAGAAATTTTCCTGCCAAATTAGCCCCTACAGGTTGTCAGATACTCCTGAATAAATGGTAAGCATATTTGGCAGCTGCATGACATTTGTTACTAAATGGGCTTTTCAAATAGCTACAAATATCTTTTCTGTAGAGGAAGTTTTTAGTTTACAAAACTCTTAAAAGCACTCATATTTACAACTAATGGATAATATATTAATCACAATTGTAAGTAATGAAATTATTAGAAGTTAGCGAAACTTAAAAATACTCTAATCTTATTTTTATCCTATTAACTCATTATTATAAACACTAATTATGTTTCTTTTGCTTTTTCAAAGGTTTCTTAATGCTCGTTTTCAATATTAGTGCTTTTGGAAAACTGAAGTCCAGAGTGATGAGAACTAGTCATATAACAGGTGAAATGGAGTCATATTTTCCAACTTCATGGGCTTTCTCTACCTAATACCTGAGAAAGGAAAGGAGTTAGAGGGATGAAAAGGAAATGATTAGTTTGTGTTTTTGGTTGAAGAAAATAATTTAATTTTCTTATCTCTCCCAATGTGCACAAAATGGTCTGTGATAATTTCAGACTTCTTGATATAAGATTCATTGGAACATTGTATCCACACCTCAAAATTCAAACCACATATGTTAAAGAAAAGTGTTTGAGACTTGAGAGAAGAAAAGGGCACAGTGATTTTGTTATACAGTCCGATTATGATGAGAGAAATGGTTTTAGTCTATTTATTCAGTATAGAAGTTCGTGTTTTATGCCTGATGAAACTACTTCTCTATCCACACAGAATAGCTCAGGGGATAGCACTTGACCCAAAAGGGACCAGTTGATAA
>NW_007748881.1:10027-11461 GCF_000696425.1 Galeopterus variegatus
TGGGACATGTTCTTCTCATGGCAATCACAGAAGCACAAGAGGCAGGCCCTGTCATGTAAGTATTTTTGAAGCTACTGCTTGCATCAAACCTGCCACATCCCATTGGTCACCTGGCCAAGCCCAAAGCCAAAGGGTAGAAATATTCATACCTGGCCTCTGGTGGGAAAAATTTCAATATCACATGGCAGAGTATGGATACAGGAAGGATGAGAAATTGAGAGCCAAAATTCTATCTGCCACAGATAGAAAAGAGAGAAGAGGAAGGGAGAGAAATTGGAGACAGAGTTAATTAATGATGGATGACAAGGCTGAGGTCGGAAGTAGGACGATGTGGAAATTCGCCAGGTGATGCCCATTCAGAAGCGCTCATGGAGGGACTTGGAACTCCTGAGGAGGTAACAATGTGCTCCCCAGGCATTGTGTATCCTACATGACCTTCCAAATCCAGCCTTCCTAAGGCCCCTCAATACTCGAGACTTACTATTTTTTCTTCTTGAGCATCCCAAAGAACAGTATCAAATACAGGCTTCTGTTTCCGTATTTCCAAAGGTACCTCTTCTTCTTAAAGTGCATGGTTGATACAACCTTCAGATTATATATTTGAATTTGAATTTCCACTCCCTCTTCTGAGATAAGATATTGATGGAAGAGAGGAAAGAATTGTATTTCTTGGACACTTTTCTAGGCCCCTTCCTTCGTGTTCCCTCTTAATTTCTCTCTGCACTGCCTGTCAATCAACTCCGTTAGCCTTCTGCACTTCTGCTTCCTGTAGATGTCTTTTTCTTTCTGCTCATCCCTTCTTTCTCCCTCTCACTTTTTCCACCTCTCTGATCTTCCAGGTCACTCTTTATCTCTTTCCCTATATGTTTCTATGTCCTTGTTCCCGCATCCACCCTATCATAGCTCACTTCTCACTAGTTTTTTCAACCCCATTTACTTTATTTGCATTTTCCCCTACCTCTTTCCAAAAGAGTCTCCTAAAAAGTTGAGTTAATGGAAGAAAATCATTAGAATTGCTTTTAGCTTTGCCATTTTTCATCATTGCAAGCACTTAAAGGGTTTGGGGGGATACAGTTCTTTGTTCCTCTAAAGTATAGGTGGGCTATCTGGTCTTTGCCCACATCTGGCTGCTCGTCATCAAGAGAAATGAATGTCCCTGGAATTGCTGCCTAACCATCTTGTGGGTCTGTTTGCTGCAGCTACTGGAGGGAACATTTTAAGTCACAACACACTATGAAGTATGAAGCTGGAAGAAGGGTCAAAACAATCTTCATTTCCAAGGTGAGTGGTGTCAGCACACAAACACACAAAAAAGTCAAACAAAAGTAACGGTGACCTGAATTGGTCTTCAGGGCCAGGTTACAGAAAATCACCATAGTTTCAAATCAACCTTAACCCTCGCCAGCCCCATGTATTTTCTAGTGAGATAGTGTC
>NW_007748882.1:0-227 GCF_000696425.1 Galeopterus variegatus
CGGTCCTTGAAGCACCAGAGAAAGAAGGTCAACAAAACCAGAATTAAACAGACAGGGAGGCCGGGAGATGCAGTGAGCGAAAGCAGTCAGAAGAGAACTGATGAAGCAGCTTTTCCACTACGTAAAAGACTTTGGATTTGGTATAAGAGCAGTTGAAAGTTATAATCCAGAGTGACGTGGAAAGTGTTGGGCTGAAGGATGCATGCCCGTTATTTCTTCTTCTTTTC
>NW_007748882.1:5256-6124 GCF_000696425.1 Galeopterus variegatus
GATTCAAACGCATTCACAGATTTTAATATAATTTTAATAAAAATTTCTTCAATTACCTTTTAATTTAATTCTCTAATCATTCTATCCATAAAGTAATACCTGTGGACTTTTTAAACTTACACAGGAATACCAGCAGATTGTTTTATAGTCATAGTCTTTTATTTAGGTATTTCTATCCATATCATTACCTAAAAACAAAAAAACAAAAAACAAAAACAAACAAAAAAAACCCTTATAGTAGGAGTAAATATAATTACAAATTAACAACTAGAAAAAAATAACATTAATGTACAAAATTCCTGATATTAAGGGGTGACTAAACTAGAGATAAAAGGTAAAAACCATTCAAGTCATGGGATTTTAACTTTGAAAGAACATGAGATAAAGCTGAAATTTCAGCACATGGCAAAAGCTGAAATTAAGATCATTACTATGACTGTTCCAATGTTAACCTATTTTTTTTTTTTTTTTTTACCCTTTTTGAGACCGGCCACACCGCACTCAGCCACTGAGCGCTGTGAGCACTGTGAGCGCACTGGTCATCCCTATATAGGATCCAAACCCATGGCGGCGCTGCACTCTCCCGAGTGCACCACGGGCTCGGCCCAATAATTATAATTAGGTGTATAAAATAAGAGTGTGGACACAGGTTCGTGTCACTGAAGTGCAGACTATAACTCAGCAGGTGGTGGGAGAAATCCTCTGGGGGGGGGGTGAGAATTTGGAAGTCCTGAAAGCTGACAATAGGATAAAGGAAGCATGTGGGGCAAGTTCACAAAGGACCAGGGGTTCAAGTTCATTGAGAACGGAAGACGGTCCTTGAAGCACCAGAGAAAGAAGGTCAACAAAACCAGAATTAAACAGACAG
>NW_007748882.1:11238-11459 GCF_000696425.1 Galeopterus variegatus
GTTTGTTCTAATTTAGTCACATTCATTCCCTTTTAAGTGGATACCAATATTAGGAAGTTTTCATGCAATGGATTCAAACACATTCACAGATTTTAATACAATTTTAATAAAAATTTCTTCGATTACCTTTTAATTTAATTCTCTAATCATTCTATCCATCAAGTAATACCTGTGGACTTTTTAAACTTACACAGGAATACCAGCAGATTGTTTTATAGTCA
>NW_007748883.1:0-589 GCF_000696425.1 Galeopterus variegatus
TGGCTCAAGGGAAGCATGGAGCCTCCACAGGGCTTGACCCTGAAATCTCCTGTGTTACCCGGTGGCCGCCCCTCACCTAGCTAGGGACAAGTGAGCTGGCCCAACCACGAGGCCTCAGCATGAGGGTAAGCTGACAACACGAAGGGAGCAATCTCTTTGATGGAAACAGCAGGGAGTGAAAAAGACAGCGCAGAGCAGGCTCCCAGTAGGCCCGCAGATGGTGGGGGAACTGCTGGCAGAGGCTGAAGCAGCAGGGTACTGCTGGAAGCCAAGAGGAAGGTGGGCTGCTCTCAGGGCTGGGGTCCTGGGAGGCTGGGATGAGGATGGGGCGAGGGTGCGCGTGGGACCAGCGGCAGGCTCCCAAGGTCAGCCCCCGGGGGCTCCGGGAGGGCGGGCATGTCGGAAGGTATTTGTCCCCCAGGGCACCGTGCCTGGCCCAAGGAGGCGCCCAATAAACGCTTGCTGGAGTGGGACCAGTGCTCAATAAATAGCAGCTGTGCATGCTGCCAGCGCGGGCTCCCGAGCCCCGTCCTGCATCTGCACCCAACCCCACCAATCTCCTTCCCTGTGCTCCGCCCCTCGGTCCTCG
>NW_007748883.1:2612-3153 GCF_000696425.1 Galeopterus variegatus
CTCCTGGCCACTTTTTCCCTGCCTTTCCTGAGGTCGACCCAGCTCCCAAAGTCCCATCCATGCATAGAGAAGTTAGCCAGGGACCTCATAACTCCATCAGCTGTCCCCAGTAAGCTGCAAACCTGCTGACTACACCCACCAGAGGCCACCACTCAGCCAGGCTCTGCCCACCACTGGCCACCCTTGATTCTCAAAACAGATTACCCCATGCCCCACAGTGGCCCCAGGGCCAGCCCGATCCCACACACCCTCAAGACTTAAAGTATCAGAGAAAGTTTGTATAGCCATGTTTTAGTTTATTAGGGCTGCTGTAACAAATTGTCACAATCTGGGTGGCTTAAATCAACAGAAATTTATTTTGTCACATTCTAGAGGCCAGAGTCTGAAATCAAGGTGTCAGCAGAGCCACATTCCCTCCAGAGGCTCTAGAGGAAAATTGTTCCTTGTCGCTTGCAGTTTCTGGTGGCTGTTGGCAATCCGTGGCTTCCTTGGCTTGTGGCCACAGCACTATAATCTCTGTCATCACATGGCCTTCTCCTGT
>NW_007748883.1:4639-8974 GCF_000696425.1 Galeopterus variegatus
GGTCCCCCAGAGTGGCCCAGGGCTCATCCAGTTATACCACTGTGCCTCTCTGTGGAGGGGAGGCCTAAGGTAGGGCTGGGGTAAGGCAGGTCTCTTAAAGAGGCGTTGGATGTGGGACTGGGGGCAAATTAACATTTTTAGAAATGGCCAGGAGGACACTGGCCAAGTGAAGCCAGAAAACTAGGCTGAGATTCTAGCCAAGAAATGCTTTACGTGAGAGGGCAGAAGCCAGGGACACTTCGGACCAAGAGTGAGGAAGCAGGTGTGAGGAAAACCCACCAAACTTGCCATGTGCAGGTTCTCTCTCAGGGGCTGCGTTTAGAAGGGTCCCTTCCTACACTCATTGGTCCAACTCTAAGTCCTCAAAGCTTGGAAAGATTAGGTTCAAAGAGAGGTTTGCATATTTAAAAAAATAATAATGGACAGAGGATCTCACTTCTCAATGCGAAGACCCTTAGAATTGAGGTGGGACATAGGCTGGGGGATTTAAGGTATTTGCCCAGAGCTGAAGCCACTGGGGCTTGTGCAGGAGAATTAAGCTGAATGTAAAGGGTCAAAATGACTCCTTAGGGCTGGTCCATTCTCTGGGCCAGCCCCAGTAGGATTCAGAGAAGAGGAATGTGGGCTGATTCTTTACTGGGGAGCGAGGGGCATAGAGGAGTCACCTACTCAGTCCCAGCCTAGCCTTGCCCCCTCCCCTAATTCCCCATTTTTTAAGGCTTTGGGGACTTCCCCTTCCTTTGGGGGAAACAAGGAGAAGCACACAACTGGGAAAACCAGAGACTGAGCCCTTGATCTGAGTCATTCGCCAGTCCTGATCTTTCAGAACCACCTCTGTCTCCCTGTGTGAAGCAAAATACTGTGCACACGTCGTAAGGCCCTGAGAGGGGACACTGGTCACCAGTTACCAATCCCAGACCTGCTGTGCCGGTTTCTACAAGGGTCCCCAAGTCTGGGAGGAGGTTTTGCACAAGTCCATCTGCCAGGCTTCGATAAGCAGTCTTGACTCTGGCAGGGGTTCGAAGCAGACCCAGCAGCCACAGCAGTCATGCTTCTGCCACTTGTCTTCTTCGGTCTAGTCGGGTGACACAGGCTATTCACACAACACGTCAGACAAAGCAACTTTATTACTCACAGACAGACAGCAAGAATTAACCAAAGCTTAGGCTCCATGAGGAGCTGGTCCCCAGGGCTCAGGAAAGCTTCCCAGAGTGGACGGAGTCTCGTCTGCAGGTGCCCCACTCCACACTGCAGCTGAGGGACCCCAGAAGAACTTCACTCAGAGCTCTATACCCTGAGTACCTGCTGCTGAGCTCTGGTGTTGCAGGCTATCCCTTTCTGGGAGGAATGAGGACACAGCTGGACTGTTACAGACATTTCCTTCTCATCTCAGGATGTTACATTCTTGGTACATTCTGCCCCAGAATTGCAAGGAAGAGGGGGAAGAGCTGGATGGGCCAAGGTCATTCAGGAACCTGTCCTCCTGCACCCTGGGGCTGCTTCCTCCCAATTAAGTACACCAGAACCCTTCCTACTCATTCCTCCTAAGCAGGTCCCAAGGCTCCTCCTGGAGATGCAGAAGGAAAGGGGTGGGCTTCTAACAGTTACAGCACAGACCCTGGCTCTGGATTAGAACCCAGGCTGTCCCCTTAGCTGTGAGACCTCTAGCAAGTGATCTTACTTTCCTGAGCCTTAGTTTTCTTTTTTCTTTTTATTCTGAGCCTTAGTTTTCTAGCAATAAGAAGAGGACAGTTATGCTTAAAGAAGTTTATACACGAAATAGATATGAGCAGCTCATTAAGGAAGAGGAAGGGTCCTAGGTTAAAGCCTGAAAGGTGACCCAAGAAGAACCAGAAAAGGAGCCATGAGGCAAGCAGGAAGCGGGAGCATTGGATTCTTCCCAGAGGGAAGAGGGTGAGCCTGGGCAGGCGCCTCAGCCACCAGGAGGTCTGCAGCCGGGGGAACCGCGGGTGTCTGAGTAACAGCAGCCCACGCCTCACCAGAAGCATCTCAGCAGCCAAGGGTGACAGGTGCCTGGTGCACTCTGTTGACAGAGGGTGAGCGCTGGTCACGCCCTTGAATCCCAGCCACGCCTCTTGCCTTTGGGCCACGTCCACCCTGGCACTACCCAGTTCTCCACCTGCTTTGGCCATGCCCTTTGTCCTCTGGTCTTGCCTTAGGTGTCCCCAGCCCTCCTAAGGTCTCCCTCTAGCCATGCAGCCTGGCTGCCTCCCTGACTAACACTCTCCACCTCTGAACCCCTTCGAGCCATGCACCTGGGCTGGTGCCCTCAGTCCGCGGCCCTCACACGGGTCTTGGGTCAGGTCCCCCCTTTGATCAGGACCCTTTGCTGAGCCCATACCCTCCCTTGAACACCGACTCACTCCTCTNAAGAACTTCACTCAGAGCTCTATACCCTGAGTACCTGGAACTGCTGAGCTCTGGTGCTGCGGGCTATCCCTTTCTGGGAGGAATGAGGACACAGCTGGATTGTTACAGACATTTCCTTGTCATCTCAGGATGTGACATTCTCGGTACATTCTGCCCCAGAATTGCAAGGAAGAGGGGGAAGAGCTGGATGGGCCAAGGTCATCCAGGAACCTGTCCTCCTGCACCCTGGGGCTGCTTCATCCCAATTAAGTACACCAGAATCCTTCCTACTCATTCCTCCTAAGCAGGTCCCAAGGCTCCTCCTGGAGAGGCAGAAGGAAAGGGGTGGGCTTCTAACAGTTACAGCACAGACCCTGGCTCTGGATTAGAACCCAGGCTGTCCCCTTAGCTGTGAGACCTCTAGCAAGTGATCTTACTTTCCTGAGCCTTAGTTTTCTTTTTTCTTTTTATTCTGAGCCTTAGTTTTCTAGCAATAAGAAGAGGACAGTTATGCTTAAAGAAGTTTTTACACAAAATAGACAGGAGCAGCTCATTAAGGAAGAGGAAGGGTCCTAGGTTAAAGCCTGAAAGGTGACCCAAGAAGAACCAGAAAAGGAGCCATGAGGCAAGCAGGAAGCGGGAGCATTGGATTCTTCCCAGAGGGAAGAGGGTGAGCCTGGGCAGGCGCCTCAGCCACCAGGAGGTCTGCAGCCGGGGGAACCGCAGGTGCCTGAGTAACAGCAGCCCACGCCTCACCAGCAGCATCTCAGCAGCCAAGGGTGACAGGTGCCCGGTGCACTCCGTTGACAGAGGGTGAGCGCTGGTCACGCCCTTGAATCCCAGCCACGCCTCTTGCCTTTGGGCCACGTCCACCCTGGTACTACCCAGTTCTTCACCTGCTTTGGCCATGCCCTTTGTCCTCTTGTCTTGCCTTAGGTGTCCCCAGCCCTCCTAAGGTCACTCTAGCCATGCAGCCTGGCTGCCTCCCTGACTAACACTCTCCACCTCTGAGGCCCTTCGAGCCATGCACCTGGGCTGGGACCCTCAGTCCATGGCCCTCACGCGGGTCTTGGGTCTCCCCATTGATCAGGACCCTTTGCTGAGCCCATACCCTCCCTTGAACACCGACTCACTCCTCTGACTCAGATCTCTTCCCTGTCCTCACCCTTCCACCCCATCCCAGATGGGCTGAGACCGCCAGCTGGGACCGGAGAGCAGGGCACTGAGCCTGCGATTGTCCCCGTAGGTGGACTCAACCCGTTTACCCTCTGCATCCCCCCACTGGTGCTACAAGAGGGTGTGACTCTTCTTCCAGTGTGGCCAGGCGTGGACGTGGCTCTGAGTGCATGGACCCAAGGAGTGACTGCAGCCAGGTGGATGTGCTCCTCCAGCTGCTTCTGCGATGGCCCCAGGACAGCCTCAGAACCCTTCCCAGGAGAGAGAGGCAGCACCGGCCCCTTTCAAAGTGGGGGCAAGTAAGTATTGCCTGAGTTAGTCCCCCCAACCCCTCCTTTCCCCTTAGGACTGCAGAGGGCTCTCCAAACCTTGTACCCTTGGCCCCTCTAGCAATCGGAAAATAGTGGCATAAGCCAGCTCCGTCATCTCAGGAACCTGCAAGGGCCACCTTCTCCCTCCCTTCACCTGCCCTCCCAGCAGCCAGTGCCAGCCCCAGGCTCCAGGTCCACACCTCCCACTCTCCAGGGCTCAGGCTCCCTCCAGCTCTTCCACTCTCTGGTCCTTCAAACCCTTTCTGCAGATAAAATTCTCGCACCCTGAAATATTTACTCTGCCCACAAAACCTCTTCCAGAGCTAGCCCGGTCTTTCCCATCCCTTCACAGCCCGACTCCCTCAGAGAGTCCCCACGCCCACCCTGCTGACCTCTCCCATCCACCCCAAAGCCATCGCTGAGCTGCCTCACGCCAAGCCCAGTGGCCACGTTTTCATCCTGCTCTGCTTGCTGGGCC
>NW_007748883.1:9008-9855 GCF_000696425.1 Galeopterus variegatus
GTCAGGCTCCAACATACAGATTTTGGAGGGACAAATACATTCAAACTATAGCAGAAGCTGAGAGAAGGGACCCGTGGGGCTGGTACTCCTACCCAGAAGGGCACAGCATGACAGCAGCTAACACCTCAACAGCTTGGTATCCTGACCACTTAGGGGGTGTGGCCGGCAGGTGCCCTGCGTCCCGAGTGAGGGTCTTGGTAGGAGCAGCAACGGTACCTCTGAGAAGCATGGTGTGGCTGGTACTTCGGACCCTAAGGGGCATAGCACAACAGGCTGGTGGGTTCTCAGATCTCTGAGGAGGATTGCGTGGCTACTGCTGGTCTCCCTGGTGCTAGGAGTACCAAAAGAAGCTGGAGACTGGAGCTGCTGCCAAATTCCACTTCTGGAGAGCTCACACGAAGATGGAATGAGACAGGAAGTCGTGTTTCCTCTCCTTCAGCCTTCCAATCTCACACCAGAGCCTCCTGTTGGCAGGACCCAAGCAGAAGCCAGCAGGCAGGGGAGTCTGGAAAATGTGTTTGCAGAGCCCCAGACCCTGCAGAGTATCACAAAGCAGAGTGGGAATTGTGAGTTTGGAGATGAGAGACAATAGCTAAACACCAGCACGATCGTAAGAGTTATGGGCCTTCACCAGTTCGTCTCAGGTAACAACCTCCTAGGGGTTATTAGTTATGGCTCCGAACTGATAAGAATCCCCTGAGCCTCAAAAGCCACTTCTGGTCCATTGGTCAGGGTGAAGGCTTATGGAGTTCAGGTGAGAGACAAAGTCTGGGCTCGAATCCATTGTATGATGGGCCCAGGGGACAACATACCCGCCCTCTGGTTATGTTTTTTTAATCTAGGATGT
>NW_007748883.1:11070-11458 GCF_000696425.1 Galeopterus variegatus
TTTGCTCCTCCAACTCACTGGGCTGGGAACCAATAAAGCTGTCTATTTTGAGGGGAGCCCAGACAAGAAAAGCCTCTGCAGCAGATCCTTCTAGTATTATTGGGTCTGCTGGTTCCAGTAGTTCAAGAGGCAGGGCAGGCTGTGATGCAAGCTGCTCTGTCACTTGAGCCATTGGACCCAGAAGACTCAATAATACTGGAGGGATCTATGGAAGAGAGAAGCCATACAGAGCCTCTGGTGAGCCCTGGTAAGAGAATCACAGCATGGATCC
Source organism: Galeopterus variegatus (assembly GCF_000696425.1). Lineage (NCBI taxonomy): Eukaryota > Metazoa > Chordata > Mammalia > Dermoptera > Cynocephalidae > Galeopterus > Galeopterus variegatus. The sequence continues at coordinate 11,342 of NW_007748883.1, forward strand.
TGAAGGTTTGGAGAAGGCCAAGCTCTCTTCTGCAGAAATCTCTTCTCCTGGCTTGTGACTGAGTCCCGGAAGAGACTGAACACCAGGCCATGGGATACCAAGTGACTGGGTCACCCA
>NW_007748884.1:0-6114 GCF_000696425.1 Galeopterus variegatus
TGTAACTGGAGATTGTAAAATTAACTTTGTGAGATCTACTCTTTACACACACACACACACATACACACACAAACACACACATATGTAAGTTAGATTGTGTTCTTTGCATTATGTGGCAGACAAGTGTCACCGAGGCCTTTTGCTCTAAGGAATAACTTCTAGGCTGAGCCTGGTCTTCTGCTGTGCCTCTAATGGTTTGTGACTTGTTCCCTGATAAAGTGTTTGCTTCAGAACAATGTTTGATTAACCTGCTCAGGTCAGAAATATCAGAAGAATAAGCAGCAGCATAGAAAATCAAATGTTCCTGTAGGACAAATACGGGAGCAAAGATCAAGCCGACAGGACTTTATGTCATCAGATTCATCAGCTTGTGAAACTGGAAAGTCATGAACCTTTGGAAGCTGAGTTGCTGCAGGAGGTAGAGAGCATGTGCCCAGGAATGGCTGAGACTTCCTCCACATCAGCACTCACTCAGCCCATGATAAGCATGTGAGCACTCCATGATCCATGGCCGGGTGACATCAAATCTGTCATCAATTTGTAAACCACTGGCATGTCTTATTAATAGGCTTCTTCCTCTTCACCCAAGATAGTAATGAAAAATGAGACAACCAGATGTGGAGGTGATCCCGGTTGCACCCTGATTGATTAACTAATATAATGACAGCTATAAACATTTCTTTAGACGAGTCTTTTCAGAATCATCAAACACCAAATTCAGAGACTAATAACAGTAAAATACCATTTTTAACTCCTCTCTATCACTCCCATTCAGTAGTTTGTTTGCTCGTCGATTCTCCTTTCTGGACAGGCAAGGTCATTTTGGCTCTTCTGTGTGCATCCAGCCCCAAACCGTCTCTACGTCATGCCTCACGTTACAAGTGGATGGGACTGTCTTGGAATTTTAGGATCATACATCGAATGCACAAGCATCTCATCTCTAAACCCGTTTTGCCTTTTACATGTGACTAAATTCCTGTCTTAAACAAAAACTCGAATAAATGGATTCTTCATTGTTTTCCTCTATGAGGCCATTGGCTTGGTAATCTCTCTAAGATCCAAGTATTTTTATTTTATTTATTGACTTCATTATCTTGAGAGAATCTAGGCTGATGGCTGGCCCATGGCTACCTAATAATGAATCTTTCTCAAACTACCTGCCTGATGATGTCCTTGTCATGTTTCCTACCCGCTCTGTCCTTCCTTCTCATTGGAGAGTATGAGAATAGTGAAAAGAAATATATTCTTTTTTTTTTTTTTTTTGTCTTTTTGTCTTTTTTCCGTGTCCGGCAACGGATCGCAACCCTTAATGTTGCCCCCGTACCAGACCGGGGACCGGCAATGGGATCGCAAGCCTCGGTGCTGCTCCCGCGCCTCGCTCAACCAGTGAGCAGGAACCGGTCTGTATGTGGGATCCGAACCCTCGGACGGGAGCGCCGCCGCGCTTCCCAAGCGGCGCACTATCCAGTGCGCCACCGGGCCGGCCCCGAAAAGAAATATATTCTACATAACTTTTGTCTTCTTCTAACAACTCCTCTAATCCTAGGAAAGACTGTAAATTAAGTTGACTCATTTTATATTTGTCCATCTGTTTGGATTATATAACCAGATTTCACAGCTAGAGCTGTCAATGAAACATCAGCCATTCAAGATCCAACCATGTCTAGAAGCTGGTCTCAGACACTCGCTGGCTATTCCCTACCTGCTGGCTTCATTCCCAAACCAAAAAAATAACTGACAAACGAGCAAAGAGAAACCAGGTGTTTTTTTATCGGGTGCTGCCTCTTAAAATGGCTGATAAGCAGATAACATTGTCATACAATAAATCAGATTCCTAATAAAGTCCACATCTGAAGTCTGAACAGACAAAATATAATTTTTCCATAGGCATTAAACGTACATACTGAAACGCTTAGGAACATCACTAGGTTCCAACCTGTCTTTTATGATGGATTGTGGCAATGCCATTAACGTTACTTCCGTGCTGGTGTGCGACACTGTGTACAAAGGAAACAAAGAAAGTAAAACTGTCCTGTGTGTCCAATTCAGCCGGGCTCTGACACAGCACACTGGTGTCTTCCACTTCATGCTGTCAGCTTCCACTGGGAATTCGTACTGGAAATGTTACTTGCTAGGCTCTCTTTTATGGACTCTAATAACATCATTACAGGTCACCTGCACAAGAGGCTTAGCTTAAATAACTTTATTTCCATGAAAGCCTCCAACAATGCCATTCAAGGATAATAAGGAATGATCTTCTTTTCCAGCCATAGAGGATGGTAGCTGGTCAATAGACCTTGAGTGAGGCTTGCAGCTGAGACAGAGAGAAGGTCCCAGGAGTGAGTTATCAAAAGTGTGGCCTTTTTAACAAAAGTAAAGCCATTTTCACTTCCGCCTAACCATTAACCTAAAAGAATGAAGTCAGCAGATCACGAGATCTAACCCCTCCTGAGACAGGGAACCACAAAGACCAGAAAATTCTTAGATAATTTGCAGATGTCCCAAAATAGCTGTTAGTTTTACAACCTTAGGATAAGAAGATGAACCACCCAACGAAAATGATAAACCCAGGTTAGAGAAATAGCACATGTCCTCACTCATAAGTGGGAGGAAAGGAAGGAAGGGAGGCAAACCACAATAAAATATTGAACTTTCAGAAGTAGAGAACAGACTTATTGTTACTAGAGGTGGAAAAAGGGGAAGTGGAGAGGGGTTAGGGAGTGATTGGGCAAGGGACACAGAGAATAATTATGATTTTTAATGATGAACAGGCTAATAATATTGATTTTGATCATCACATTCTGTACACAAATACTGATAGTTGACTCTGTGCCCCATAAATGTGCATAGTCAAAAATAAATTAATTAACTAAAATTTTAGGAAAAATAAATAAATAAAACATATTTGCCTGATGGGGGGTAGAAAGATGCTATGTTTTTCCATATACTTAGTTAACTTTTGAAAACCTTATAAATGCTTTTGCTCATAAAAGAGAGGGGTTTCATGCTCAACTAGAGTGGAGACAGCTGCTTTGTCTGTGACCAGCTTGCCTTTCACCCTTTTTCTAATAAATTTATTTTTCCATTTAAACAGCTTGCTCTCGAACTCTTTCTTCTGCAAAGCCAAGGACCCTCTCGGTTGCCGACTTGAGTCCTTCCCTCTTGCCCCGTCCGGCATCACAGTGAATCACCAAGAGAAAGTAAGCAGTAAGATCAGAAAAAAAAAAATAATAAAAAATTGAAATGTCAAAAGTGTTCATTTTCCCTTACAACCTTTATTTTCCTCAAGGCCACCCACAAAATGCAAAAAGATGTGAGGTAACTAATGTACACAAAAGTGCCAGACCAGAGCAAGTGATCAAGAAAGTCAGGTTTCTTCCACCTAACAACCGCTGATTCCTGGATTTCCTGATCCTCTTCCAAATACTGTACTGTTTCTATCACTAATCAGGAGGGAACCCTTAAAAGAAGTGTGGAAGTCCCTTACTCTTACGCACAAGGGCTGGCATGACTGTGTGCAGCTCTCATTGGTTTCCATTGAATATTCTGGCTTTCACTTAAAGCACATGGCACTGGTTCAGTGTTTAATGGCAGACCCTTTACATCTCCTCCAGCCCTCTAATCACTATGGATTAACTTAGTTACAAGGTGGCTTAGCTGAACCCTCCTTCCTCATCTACCCACTTCTGTGCCTTCACAGCAGCATCATTAAAAGGCTCAGTCCCTGGGAAATGACAGCTTCTAGATTCAGAGCATCCCACCTGAGCCAACCCTAAATGTTTGTGTCAGTCTCACCATGAATGGATGGGGGAATGATACTATGATTAACAAAGAAAATTCCATAGTTTGGGACTTAGGAAAATATTTAGAAAATAAACAAATAATTTTTGTTCTTTACTGTGAAAGCTTAGGAAAACAAATTTCCCAAAATAAATTGCAGAAGAAAAATCCAATAATGAATGAGTGATTTCTAACAGAATTTCTCTTTTATTCTATACACTGATACTAATGATTCCTTAATCACAACCATCTAAAAGAAGGAACAAAGAAAAAAGAAAAAAAAAACTATGTTATTGTTTATTGTAGATATGATTAGAAACTAATTATATCATTTAGTAGATATTATCCCTTGAGAATTTTTCAAGGTGAATACACATTGTCCAAATAAATGTGTTTTAAAAGTCAAGTAGATCTCTAGTCAAATTTTATTTTTCAATTATCTTGTGAATGGTTAATATTTATGCCTTCTGTTGTGTGCCAATAAAGCACTTAATGTGAACCATTTATTAAAACTACAAGATGAGGGTGATCATACTCCTCTCACTGAGATTTTAACAGGATTAAAGGACATAAAGAAGAGAACAAACTCAGTACAAAGAAGCAATCAATTGTTATTATTATTATTTTATAGATGATAAACCTAAAGTTAATAACAAGTAAACCATCAAAGGTTTGCCATTAGGAAATTGGAGAGTCAAGAAGAAAATACAGAATTTTCCAATATCAAATTCTATAATTTGTGATAGCAAAAATATTTATTTTCTTCTACCTGCACTATTTGAACTCATGGCCAATTTGGGTCATAGGACACTGGGCCACCATCTACTGTAGGATAGGAGATATAAGAATGTGGCTAGAGAACAAAGGCAGCAAAGATTCATATTTGAAACTTCAATTTGTGGGGTCATTAGTAAAATAAAACAATTTAAGTACTAGCTGTGATAAGTAAATGTTAATCATTCTCTTTCAAATTGTCTGAGCTAGATAAAGACTGTGTCTACTAGGGCAGGAACCAGAAGATCATGGAAAAGAAGCTAAATATATGTGCAGAATGAGATCGCTGGGCTTTTGCTGCCACTAGCAGTGAGTCCTAGGGTGAGGCATGGCATAAACCTCTCTGCATTTAGGGATATGTGAGAGGGCTTACACAATGGGTTGCTCCAAGATATGGAAATGCAGGAGAAGACACTCCTTGTATATTTGGCATTGCAGACACAGTGTGGCAATGGGGTGTAGAGGCCTGGAGAGATTCATCTCACTTCCTATGGTCATGAATGAAGACAGGAAGGTGTTGGAAGATTCCATCCTCTGGCTTGTGACCTGGGGATTGGCTGAGGCAGAGCTGTGTGCATGGTCTGTTGACCTGGACAAGACCACATGGAATTGGGAGGGATATTGTGAGTCATTTTGATGAATCAATTGTCTCTGAAGAGATATTGGTGATACCTGTAAGGACCACAAAGGACAGATTCCATAAGGAGGAGTGAGGACACAAAGGACTGAGACGTCTCAGACAGGGAGTGGGTGAGATCTTCCTCATAAATGGGAGGAGACATGGCAAAACACCTGCAGGGATGAGGGTACAGGGGGTGTCCTCAGATGACTGAAACAGCTGAGGAAACTCTGAGTTTGATGGAAGTTACTTAGAAAAGACTAAGGCAATTTTAGGGCTCAGAACAAGTGGAGGCTCATGACCAATAGTCAGTCTGGTCATAAGGAAATAAAGGTATATTGAAAAATAACTGCATAACTGAGTTCTTACTGTGAAGCCACAACCTCTTCTTTCACTCTTACTGTTTCTTTTTCTTTCTTCTCTCTACTTTCTTTTGTTTCTTTTTTTTTTTAAATAGTGGCTAAAGTTGGGTGATAATAGGATGTATCAATAATAATGAGTAAAAATCACAGTATTTAAGATTTCACTTTAAAATCTCTTCTTTATCTTCAGGCAGAAAGAAAAATACCCTCACAATTTGTCTTTGAATATATTTGATATGGTAATTTACAACTACCAGCTTGGAATATCTCACCTCTTCAAAGTTTTGAAGCATGCAGAATCTTTGAATATTTCAATATATTTTTTCTCTTGCAGTGCAGAAGAGGAAAATCTGATTCCAAAAATCAAGAAAAAGAATCCCTTTAATTCTTAGCCAATATTTAATATCACAGAAGATAGAAGAAATAGGAATATATACTGTCCTTGTAAAAAGTATCATTAGCATTTTGAAACTCTATCTCATGATCAGCCAAACAAAACAGCTTCTTGATGTACATAATTGAGAAAAGCCAACCTCCTTGTTGATAGAAATGCTAAGACCAATTTTAAACACATTAAAA
>NW_007748884.1:11015-11458 GCF_000696425.1 Galeopterus variegatus
GAAAATATTTGCAAACTATGCATCTGACAAAGAGTTAAGAATATATAAGGAAATCCAACAACTTAATAGCAAAAAGATAAATAATCTGATTTTAAGATGGCAAAAATTCTCCCAAACTCATTCTATGGGGCCAACATTACTGTGATACCCAAACCAGACAAAGACACAACAAAAAAAGAAACCTATAGGCCAATGTCTTTGATGAACATAGATGCAAAAATCTTCAACAAAATATTAGCAAACAGAATACAGTAACATGTCAAAAATATATATACACCATGATCAAGTGGAATGCATCCCAGGGATGCAAGGATTGTTCAACATACACAAATCAATAAAGGTGATATACCACGTCAACAAAATCAAGAACAAAAACCAAATAATTATCTCAATAGATAGAGAAAAACACTTCACAAAATTCAACGTTTCTTCATGATAAAGAC
>NW_007748885.1:0-10240 GCF_000696425.1 Galeopterus variegatus
TCATTCTGGAATGCCTTTCTTCTCTTCTCCTGGAAAATTCTTATTCATCCTTTACTACTTTCTTTTTTTTAAATTTTTTTCCTTTTTGTCTTTTTTCGTGACCGGCAACGGGATCGCAACCCTCGGTGTTGCGCCTGCACCTCGCTCAGCCAGTGAGCGGGAACCGGTCTGTATGTGGGATCCGAACCCTCGGCGGGAGCGCCACCGCGCTCCCAAGTGGCGCATTGTAGCAGTGCACCACCGGGCCGGCCCATCCTTTACTACTTTCAAACTACTTCTTTGCTAAACATTCCCAGGCTTGGGAAATTGGAGCAAATGACTGCTCGTTTATGCCCATATTCCTCCTTGGACATGTTTCTGTTATTGCCCTTACACTGCATTTTAACTCTTTGTTTACATGCCTCTACTACTCACTAGCCTGTGATATCCTTAGAGACAGAGATAATATATTAGACATTTTAGAGTCCTTGGTACTTGAAACAATACCTAACCCATATATAATCAATCTATTGAATGAATGAATTTCTCCAAAGAAGGTCTCCCCAAAAGATCAAATGCCCGAATATTAGAAATGGACTAAATGACAAGTATTAGTCAGTCTTTGGTCTAAATTAATTCAATAAATCAAAAGCTAATTAGTATCAACCACTGGTTTTCCCAGACCCTAATGCTTCCTCTTTAATCTGATGTCCTGATTCATGAGCCATTTGCTAAAAGGTACAGTTGTCCCTCAGTATCACAGGGGATTGGTTTTAGACACCCCCCCACCCCCAACACACATACACATCCACCACAGATCCAAATCCTTGAATGCTCAAATCCCTTTTATAAAATGGCACAGTATTTGCATATAATCACGCAATTTTCTGCATACTTTAAATCATCTCTGGATTGCTTACAATACGTAACACAATGTAAATGTTATGTAAGTAGTTGTTGTACTATACTGTCTTTTATTTGCATTATTTTTACTGTTGTACTGTTATTTTTATTGTTTCTTAAAAAATATTTTACAGCTTTAGTTGGTTGAGGGGTAAGGAATAGAAAGCAGCAACTACATCTATTTATCTGGTGAGGCTATGGAGAGCCTAGTATTTATGGTGTTTATTTTTTCAGGGACAAAAACAAAAAAACTGCCTGAGTTATTTTCATCAAGGATCAATTATCATCCACTGAGGAACCTATTACATGCCAGGTGTTGTACTTGGCCTTTAACATACAAAGATGAAAATCTGTTGGGGCACAAAGAGATATTTGATGAATTTAGCCTGAAGGACTATGCCCAGACCACAAATTCATAGAATGTTAGTTTTTGGAAGCCAGAATACAACATCTTAGATAATAGGTGCTTATTATTCACAATAGAATGTGTACAAACAAGATGACAATAATGCATGTTAATAACTGTCCTCTAGCTATGGACAGGAGCCCAAGCTGTGACAGATGCTAACAGTGGCTACAGCAGAAGGCAATGACGAAGTAATCAGTGGAGCCACAGCTATGTGTAGTTATGTATTGATAGTTTAATCATTTCTTAGATCAAGTAGAGTCCTATGTCTTAATTACAGTTGGTAATAGAAAAAAGTATTGACTGTGCTTGGATTTCTAATGTGGACATAGAAATCACAATGTACTTTCTTCATCCATCAGTGGACCATGCTGACTTTGAGGAAGCTAGTGTCATACAATCTTAGTTTGGTGAAGCATTAACTCATTATTTCATAGAAAAGGAAACTGAAACCTCAGAGAAATTAAAATAAATGACTTAAGCCATATATTGTCAATCAATTTATTTCAGACTCCCAGCCCACCCGCTTTCCACTGCACCCCAGATTGGATTACCATAAACAACTGACCGGATTGATAATAGGAGTGCAAAGTGTTACTGAATCCACTTAACTGACTGATCTTTTCCATTCCAAATGTGCTCTTGCACAGGAAATGTTACACCCATCAAACATAGTAATAAATGCTCCATGTAAAAAGGGTGCATTCCATCATGACTCTGACTGACTGAGCTTCTTGCTAGACATAAGATATGAGTAATTCAGGAGGAATAGTAATTTATTCAAGAATATCAGGAAAGGAGTGTTATGGTTTAAAGTTTTAGGTAACTTCAAAAGGCGACAAGTAAGTGAAATTTCTCACTGTGATTTCTGTCTTCATGTGGTAGAGCTTGTGACTTGAAAGATGGGGAAAGTGTCAAGGATTCTACTTGTTGGCTGTAGGCAAGTTAAGGCCAGTAGTGGGAAAAGCCAGGCTCTAGTGGCAGAGAGACCTTGGCTGAAACTCAGCTCGGTCACTTTGTCTATCTGTAACATTGGTATGTAGTTTCCTCATACAATTGATAATGCTAATAGCTTCTCTGGTGGGTGGCTGTCAGAAATAACTGAAATAAGGCATGGAAAAGAGCGTGGCATGGGATGTTCTGCATGAGATTTCCTGCCCTCCTTTCTTCTCTTGTGAGGCCCCAGGACTATCGCTCCGGCTCAGGTTGTCTCCCCAGCCTTCTTCCCAACGCCAACATCAGGATGAAGTGAATGAGGCACCCAGCTCAGGCACAAAATTTAAAGGGTTGTCAAAATGCAGTAATCAAGAAAAATAATATTATAATACAATATTTTTAAAAATCAAAATTAATGGAAAAAGAACGTGATAAAAATATCAACATTTTAAATTGATAGAATCCAACCCCTCCACTTGCATGACCAGCCTCACTTGCCCTGTCAGATCCTGTCTTTATTACAAGTTTGATATTTTGTTCATCATGAATTTTTCATATTAATTTTGATTTTTAAAAATATTTCACAAAATATTATTTATTTATTTTTATTGAAACGTAATTGATTATACATATTTGTGGGGTACAGAGTTTACTGTCTGTATTTGTGTGTGATGATCAAATCAGGATAATTTGTATATTCATAATTGTAAAATGCAATCATTCTTTGTGTCCATTAACCAAATTTTACCTAACCCCCTTCCCCTTCCACTTTCCCGCCTATAGTAACCACAGTTCTGACATCGTCTTCTGAAAGTTCAATGTGTTATTGTTCTTTCTCTCTCTCTTTTCTCTCTCTCTCTCTCTCTCTCTCTCTCTCTCTCTCTCTCTCTCTCTCTCTCTCTCCTCCTCCCTCCCTCTCTCTCCATCCCTCCCTCCCTCCCACCCCCCTCTCTCTTAGCTCCCACTTATGAGTGAGGACATGTGGAACTTCCCTTTCTGTGCCTGGCTTATTTCACTTAACATAAATTTTTCCAAGCTCATGCATGTTGTTGTGAATGGCAGAATTTCATTCTTTTTTTTTTATGGCTAAATAGTACTTCACTGTGTGCATATAAATAAATAAATAAATAAGTAAATACACACACACACACACACACACACACACAACCACATTTTCCTTATCTAGTTGTCCACCGATGGACATTTAGGTTGGTTCTGTATCTTGACTATTGTAAATAGAGCGATAAATATGGGAATGCACGTATCCCTTTGACATGATTTCTATTATTTTGGGTATATAGCTAATAGTGGGATTGCTGGATCAAATGGTAGTTCTATCAGTAGTTGTTTGAGAAACCTCCATACTGTTTTCCATGATGGCTATACTAATTTGTAGTTCCACCAACAGTGTCAAATGTATCCCCTTTCTCCACACCCTATCCGGCATATGTCATTCTCTGTCTTTCTGATGATATCCAGTCTAACTGGGGTGAGATGATACTTCATTGTGGTTTTGATTTGCATTTCCCTGATGATTAGTGATGTTGAACATTTTTTCATGTATCTGTTGGCCATTTGTATGTCTTCCTTTGAGAAATGTCTACTCAGTTCCATTTTTTAGTTGGGTTATTTGTTTTTTTTTACAACTTGTTTGAGTTCCTTGTATATTCTGGATATTAATCCTGTCAGATGTATAGTTTGCAAATATTTTTTGTCATTCTGTAGGTTGTCTTTTCACTCTGTTTTCTGTGGATTGAATGTCTCCTCCAAACTCATGAAGCTTAAATTGTGTCTCCCCAAAGTTCCAGGTATTGGAAACTTGGCCCCTATTGTGACAGTGTGGAGTGAGTGGGAAATCCTATTGTGATGATTGAAAGCTGGGGCTTTGAAGAGGTGAATAGATTGTAGGACCATGCCCTAATTAATGGATTAACAATGGTGGTCAGGGGTGTGGTTCTGAGGGCTTTAAAAGGAGAGCAAGTTAGAGTCTCTCTCCCTCTAATCTGCAATTTTCTGCCATGTGAGACCCTTGCATTGTTATAAAGCCACCACCAAATAAGACCCTCACCAGATGTGTTCCCTGGACTTTAGACTTCCCAGCCTCCAAAACTGAACGCAATAAATATATTGTTTCTTTATAAATAACCCAGTTACAGTGATTTCATTATAAGGAACAGAATCTGACTAATACACTGCTGATTGTTTTCTTTGCTGTGCAGAAGCTTTTTAGTTTGATATTACCCTATTTGTTTATTATTTTCTTTTGTTGCCTTTGTTTTTGGGGTCTTATTCATAGTCTTTTCCCAGTCCTACATCCTGAAGTGTTTCCCCTGTTTCCTCCTAGGAGTTTTAAAGTTACAGGTCTTATATTTAAGTCTTTAATCCAGTTTGAGTTGATTTTGGTATATGGTAAGAATAGGTCTGGTTTCATTCTTCTACATATGGATGTCCAGTTTTCCTAGCACCATTTATTGGAAAGGCTGTCCTTTCCCCAATGTATGTTGTTGGTGCTTTTGTTGAAGATCAGTTGGCTAAAGTGTGTGGATTGACTTCTGGGTTCTCTATTCTGTTCCATTGGTCTGAGTGTTTTTATGCCAGTACCATGCTGTTTTGGTAACTATAGCTTTGTAGTATAATTTGAGGTCAGGTAGTGTTATGACTCCAGCTTTATTATTTTTGCTTAGGATTGCTATGGCTATTTGGGGTTTTTGTTTTCCATGTGAATGTTAGGATTGTTTTTTTCTGTTTCTGTGAAGAATATCATTGGTATTTTGATGGGGATTGCATTGAATCTGTAGATCACATTGGGTTGTATGGGCATTTTCAAAATGTTAATTCTTCCAATCCAAGAGCATGGAATGTCTTTCCATTTTTTTGTGTCTGCTTTAACTTCTTTTAGGAGTAATTTGTAGTTCTTATTGTAGAGCTCTTTTAGCTCCTTGGTTAAAGATAAACATAGGCATTTGATTTTTTTGGTAGCTGTTGTAAATGGGCTTGCTTTCTTGATTTCCTTTTCTACTATTTCATTGTTGGTGAATAAAAAATGCTACTGATTTTTTATGAAGATTTTGTATCCTGCAAATTTACTGAATTTGTTTATCAGCTTTAGGAGATTTGGGGGAGAGTCTTTAGGTTTTTCTATATATAGAATCATGTCATGTGCACACAAGGACAGTTTGACTTCATCTTTTCCAATTTGGATGCCCTTTATTTCTTTTTCTTGCTGGATTGCTCTGGCTTCCTAAACTTCCTATACTATGTTATATAGGAGTGCTGAGAGTAGGCATCCTTTTCTTCTTCCAGTTCTTAAAGGAAAAGATTTTAGCTTTTCCCCATTCAAGATGATATTCATTGTGGGTTTGTCATATATGGCTATTAGTGTGCTGTGATACTTTCCTTCTATATCCAATTTGTTGAGAATCTTATGAAGGGCTGTTGAATTTTGTCAAATGTTTTTTCTGCATCTGTTGAAATGATCATATGTGTTTTGTCCTTGATTTTGTTGATGCAGTGTATCACATTTGCTGATTTGTGTTTGTTGAACCATCCTTGCATCCCTGGGATGAATCCCACTTGATCATGATGTATAATCTTTTTGATGTGCTGCTATATTTTCTTTGCTAATATTTTGTTGATAATTTTTGTGTCTATGTTCATCACAGATATTGGCCTGTAGTTTCCTTTTTTGTTGTTGAATTTCTGCCTTGTTCTGGTATCAGGGTGATACTGGCCCCATAGAATACATTTGGGAGAATGGCCTCTGTTTCAATATTTTGGAATAGTTTGGAAAGGATTGGTATTAATTCCTCTTTAAACGTTTGGTGGAATTCAGCAGTGAAGCCCTCTAGTCCTGGGGATTTCTTTGCTGGAAGATTGCTGATCACTACTTCAGTCTCATTGCTTACTATTGATCTGTTCAGGTCTTTCTATTTCTTCTCTTGGTAGTTTGTATGTGTGCAGAAATTTATTCAATTTCTCCAGGTTTTCAAATTTGTTGGCATGTAGCTGTTCATAAATTAGTCTCTAATAATTCTTTGTATTTCTGTGGTTTCAGTTGTAATGTCTCCTTTTTCATTTCTGATTTTTGTTATTTGGATCTTCTCTCTTCTTTTTTAGTTAGTCTAAATGGTTTGTCTATTTTGTATATATTTTTTTACCTTCTCAAAAAACCAGCTTTTTTTTTGTTGATTTTTTGCATCATTTTTGAGGTTTCTATTGCATTTAGTTCTGCTCTGATCTTAATTACTTCTTCCAATCTGCTAATTTAAAGATTGAATTATTCTTGTTTTTCTAGTTCTTTGAGGTGTAATATTAGGTTGTTTATTTGGTGTCTATCTATTCTTTTGAAGCATTTATTGCAATAAACTTCTCCCTTAGCACTGCTTTTGCAGTCTTCCATAGATTTTGGATGTGCCTTTATTTTCATGAGTTTTAAGAAACTTTTTGATTTCCTTTTCAATTTCTTCTTTGACCCATAGGTCATTCAGGAACATGTTGTTTAATTATCATGTATTTGTATAGTTTCCAAAGTTTCATTTGTTATTGATTTCTAGTTTTAATCCATTGTGATCTAAAAAGATACTTGAAATGATTTCAATTTTTAGAAATTTGTTGAGGCTTGATTTGTGATCTAACATGTAGTCTATCCTGGAGAATGTTCCATGTGCTGATGAGAAGAATATACGTTCTGTAGTTGTTGGATGAAATGTTCTATAGATGTCTGCAATGTCCAATTGGTCTAAAGTGTAGTTTAAATCCTGTGTTTCTCTTCTGATTTGTTGCCTAGATGATTGGTCCATTGTTGAGAGAGGGGTGTTTTGGTCTCCAACTGTTATTGGAGTCTTTCTCTCTCTTTAGGTCTAATAGTGTTTGCTTTATTTTTCTAGGTGCTCTGATGTTAGGTGTGTATGTATTTGTGATTGTTATATCCTCTTGCTGGATAGATCCATTTATCATTATATAATGGCCTTCTTTGTGTCTTTTTATAGTTTTTAGTTTAAAGTATATTTTATCCAATATAAGAATAGTTAGTCCTGCTCAGTTTTGGTTTTCATCTGCATGGTATATCTTTTTCCATCCTTTTACTATTAGTCTTTACAGGTGAGGTGAGTTTCTTATAGGCAGCATACAGTTGAGTCTTGTTTTTAATCCATTCCGCTAGTCTGTATCTTTTGAATGGCAAATTCAATCCATTTATATTTAGGGTTTTTATTGAAAGGTATTGTCTAACTCATGGCATTTTAGTGATTTTTGTATGGTTGTTTTAAATATCTTTTGTTCCTTTCTTTACTTTTTATTGTTTATCTTTGTTTTTATGAAATGGTAATATATAATTTCTTTCTCTTTCTTGATTGCATAGCTGTGCTACCAGTCGGTTTTGTTCTAGCTCATGTGTTTACAGTGGTGATTATCATTTTTTTGGATTCCAGATACAGGACTCCCATGAGGATTTCTTGCAGGTCTGGTCATGGGATGGTGAACTCCCACAGTTTTGTTTGTCTGGGAAATACACTATTTCCTCTTCATTTTTGAAGTATAACCTTTCTGGGTATAGTATTCTTGGCTGGCAGGTTTTTTTTCTTTCAATACTTAGAATATATCATCTCATTCTCTCCTGGCCTGTAAGGTTTCTGCTGAGAAATATACTGTTAGTCTGGTGGGGGCTCCCTTATACATGACTTGATGCTTTTATCTTGCTGTTTTTAGGATTCTCTCTTTGTCTTTGCTTTTGCTAATTTGAAATGTCTTTATTTGCCTTCACTTTTAAAGAAATATTTGTTGGGTATAGAATTTTAAATTAACTCTTTTTTTCTTAAAGTTTAAATTAGGTTAAATATATATCTGCTGTACAACCCACTGAATGGGTTTATAGTTTGATGTTGTTCCTTAGAAGTGTCTAGTCATCTTCTTCCATCTTTTTCCTTTTTTAAAATCATTCTGCCCCAGTCTTTACATATCACCACTTGTACTTTATTTCATCAAACATCATTTATCAGGAACAATATCCTTGAATAATCATTAAGCCTGTTTAGAGCTTTCCTGATCTTAAGATTTGTCATCTTGACTACACATCGAGGGCACTACTTTTCTCACTTTTTTTGGTTAGTACCAGAATACAACATGAAGAAACAATAAAAGTTATATATTTCTTTGCAATGAACTTTCGCTATCTTCAGTGGCTATTATATTTACCACTTAGTGAAAGTATAGCAAAAACTACTCATCCTTATGTTATCTGAAATTACAGCATAGTAAATTAGTTAACCTACTACTTTTGTTTTTACTTAATGCTTACAAGAGTATTCAAGAAATCAAAATGGCTTCCCACAACTTGATGTTTGCTTTCTAAATACTTCACATTTCAACCCCATATCCCTACAAAGAGAAAAATTCCAAACATACTTTGGAATTTAATTTTGGACATTTAAGTTTGAGATAACTGATACACATCCAGGTAGAAATGCCAAGGAGGTAACTGTCTATCCAAGTCCATAGTACAGAAGAGCACCTTGAACCACAGTTGTTAATTTGGGAGTCATTAGCATTTAGATGTAATCAATTTCACTGGATTGGATATAGTTCGATGAGTATGAATAGAAAGCAGGAACAAGCACTGAGCCGTAAGGCACTTGAGCATCAGAAGTCAGGAAGAGAGAAGCAACCAAAAATAAAGACACTGGGAAAGAATCAGTGAGGTAAAAAGGAGTCCAGAAGAATGTGGGACCCTGGAAGCCCTGTAAAGAATATGTCTCAAGGATATGTAATTTGGAAAATTAGGCTAACTTTACAATCAATTTTATAATCTTTACTAGTGAAATTATCTTATATTATATTTAAAATAATTCTACTCTGAATTATCAGGGGGTGCTAGACTAAAGTGGCTTTCAGAAAGGAGATGGAAAAGGAAAGTAGCCAAAGAAGTTTGCCTAGGAGGGTTGCAGTCCTGCTTTTTGCTCTATTGGGTGTTGATTGCAAAGACTGAAACCTCTGGGAGTACATAGATCAATACAACTTTCCCATAATTCCACAACATAATACTGCCAGAATCATTTTGACTTCTTCTGGAATTTGTTGATATAAGCATAGACCATAAGTTCAGCATGTAGATTCTGGAGTTAGATTGCCTGGGTTCACGTCATGGCTCTTCATTTACTGTTGTGAGACCTAACCTTAGTCTGTTTCTACAGCTCAGTTCTCTCATGTGTAAAATGAAGGTAATAATATCTACTCACAGGATTTTTGTAAGGACTAAATGAGATAATACTCAGAGTCCTTAGAACAGTACTTGGTAGAGAGGAAGTACTTTGCATGCTGCCATTTAGTTATAACCATATAAGCATAATGGATATCTTATAGTCTTCCATTCCTACAAGTCTTTTCCACTTCATTTTATGTGATAATCATCTTCCATGTGGCTTCTCACTCTTCATAATCATTTATAAAGGCTACATAATGGTCTATATAGGATAAACAGACTATACTTTATTCATTGCTGTCGTATAACACTTTGACTTCTAAATTTTTGCTATTTAATTAACAAACAGCACAGTTCTAGGTATTCCTTAATATACTCAAACATTTGTGCACATATGTGTGTGAGTATCCCTCTGAGAGAGAAGCAGATTAGTGTAGTGGTTGGAGCACAGGCTTTAGAGCCACTCTACCTGGGGTTTGAATCCCATCTCTGCAGTCTAGCAGCTGCGGTAGGTTGTTCATCCTCGCTGTGATGATTTCCTCGTCTAATAATGCTTGCTTACCTCAGAGGCCATTGTGAGAATTAAGTGAGTTAATAAATGGTAAGTGCTTAGAGCAATGCTTGCCAATTAGTAATTATTCAATAAATATCAACTATTATTTTATTTTGAAGAATATCCCAAAGTATACAATTTTATAAAAGAACAATTATTAGCTCAAACGTTATTAAATTTTTATAGCTTTTAACACATTACTAAATTAAATCATCAAAAGATTATATTAATTTTATTAACTATATGAAGTAAGAGTACCATTCCACCG
>NW_007748885.1:10465-11455 GCF_000696425.1 Galeopterus variegatus
ATTATTCAATAAATATCAACTATTATTTTATTTTGAAGAATATCCCAAAGTATACAATTTTACAAAAGAACAATTATTAGCTCAAACGTTATTAAATTTTTATAGCTTTAAACACATTACTAAATTAAATCATCAAAAGATTATATTAATTTTATTAACTATATGAAGTAAGAGTACCATTCCACCACATCCTAATCAACATTTATTACTATAACTACATTAAAAGTGATAATTCATTGTGGGGTTTCTTTTCATTTATTTTACTAATGCAAGTAAATTAATTGCACTTAATTGCTAGTGTCATTATTTTTCTAATCATTTTTGTTTGAACTTTCAAAATAGTTACTTGATACAACTATTTCATTTAGTCTTTTGCTTGTCTTAATTCAAGTCCCATTTTACTCAACTTTCATTTTTCTACATCTTGAGGTAGCATTCTTTCATATATATGTGGTAATATATATATATATTTATATTATAAATAATTAAATTTAAATATGTTTCAAAATATACAAAGTGCTATAGCACAACTCTTCAAACTAAAGATAATGAAAATTTGCTTAAGTACTAGATGCACTCTGTGTGAAAAATAATTGCCTGGAACAGGAAGGAATATGATACAATAAATCACTCGTGGATTGCGATCAGTGTACATATTCTTTTAATTAGGAAAGGTATTGCTTGACAAGGTAGAAAGGAAGACAGACTGGCCGAGCTGACAGAACACTGCTGAAGTGACAGACCTGATATCTATCCTAGTTTTTCTACTAATTTCTGCCTCTCAGAATGTTTGTCTGAAGGAAAAATGGTGTTAGGCCAAATAGGTGGTATCTTCAAGACTTCTCTTCAGTTTCGTGCTCTTCAATAGTCCAAATTCCACTTACTATTCCATACTGAACTCAGATGTCACTTTGTGTGTGAATTCTTCCATTATCCTCCATATTCTAATATTCCTTTTTCTTTGTTTTAATATTCTTGGTCCATACTTCT
>NW_007748886.1:0-11455 GCF_000696425.1 Galeopterus variegatus
TGACCGGTAAGGGGATCGCAACCCTTGGCTTGGTGTCGCCCGCACCGCGCTCAGCCAGCGAGTGCACCGGCCATTCCTATATAGGATCCGAACCCGCAGTGGGAACACCGCTGCGCTCCCAGCGCCGCACTCTCCCAAGTGAGCCACGGGGTCGGCCCAATAATAATAATGTTAAATACAGAAGCAACACGTGCAAATGTCCTGAGGCAGGACTGTGCCCTGAGGGCCGTGGACAGAGAAGAGACCTGGCTCAGGTACTCACAGGTGCCCTATGGCTGCTGTGGGGGTGTAGGGAGCAGGGCAGGAACTGGGGGACCAGAGTGTAGGTGATGGGCTGGTCCAGGTGGGTGCTGATGGGGTGGGCCAGGTAGAACCAGAAGAAAGTGTTAAGAAGTGGGCAGATCTGGGGTATATTCTGGAGGCAAGGCTGGTGGGACTTGGTATTTTCCCAGTCCATTGCAGAAGACCCTACACCTAGGGTCTTCCAGGAAGCGAGAGTCATGGGCTTTGCAAGATTCTGTCCCCATCATGGGAAGTTCCTGCAGGGAGAATTGGAGCCTAAGAGACCCTAGAAACTTTTGTCTTCTGTGGTGGTGTCTGAACCCCATTCCCCCAGTGTCTGTCCTACTCAGTCACCCCTATTCTTGCTTCATCATCCAGGCCTTGAAAACCCCCATTGTTGTGGCCACCACGCTGCCCCCAGCAGGCTGGAGTGACGGATTTGGGGGAGTCCATGGGTGAACCCTTCCTGCGCCTGGCTAAGCTCCATCCTGCCCATCCATCAAGAAGGCGTGGACCCAGCAAGGCTTGGGCTTAGAGAGCCAGGGAATAATTAGGGGCCGCCCGGTTTAGAAGGCGACTGCTCCTGGCTCCCATGGGGAATGGGGCTGCAGGGGAAGCTGCTGTGGCTGGACCCTCAGTGCAGGTAACCCTCACCCATGCCCTCTGGGCTGCAGGCTTGCTGTGCTGCCTCAGTTTCCCCAGAGGCTCTCCAAGGGCCTGCCCAGCTGACCCGAGTGGTCTGCATCTGGCCTCCCTACTTCCCAAATGTAGCCAAGCAGATGTGCATCTACGGGCGGAGCCAGCCACTGTGGTCACCCTCCCCCCAGCTGGCCATGGGGCTGTTTTCTCCAGTTGGGGCCACCGCCTTTCTCCTTGGCTACTTTTGCTCTTAAAGGGCCCAGGATGGGGGCTTAGGGCAAGGGACCAAGTCTGGGCTTCATTTTCTCCATCTGCCTGGTCCCCAACTGGTTGTGTCCAAGTGCATATTTGCAGTCTGACTGTGTGTGTGCACAGATGTGTACAGGAGGGGGATCTGTGTTTGCACGTCTCTATTTGTTATCTAGCTGGGTGCACATGTGGTCTGCTGATTGTGTGGCCTGTCCTAGTCTGTCTGTGGTCTCTGTGTGATGTTTACCTGCTTGTGTGCCCGTAGATCTCTGATTTCACTGTGTTTGTATTCGCCAGCGGCCTGACCATGGACCTGTACTGCCTGCCTGACCATGACCCTGTATGTGTATCTCATCTGGCTGGGCACCTGTGGCCCATGTGCACTTGTATGTGTCTCTAATCTGACTGTTTATGGGCCCCTGGTGACCCTTTGTGTGTACTTTGTCTGGCTCTTATGTGTGTGTCTGAGGTCTGATCTTGTGCGTGTCAGTGTTTGTGGTCTGACTATGCACAAGTTTTGTCTGAGTGTGTGTGTGTGTATACCCATCTCTGTTGCCATCTGTGTGAATGCATCTGCATCTGGTCTCCCTCTCTGTCTGCGGCCTGACTGTGTGTGTCTGTGGCCTGACTGTGTGCATGTTGAGCCCCCCAGCCTTCCACCCACCCCCACACCAGCTTCTCTGTTTCCCCACCTTGGGCCATGACCCGACCACCACCAGCCCAGCCCCGGAGCTGGGCGAGGTGACCACAGATGGATATTTTAGGAGCCAGAATCACAGGGGCTGCCCCGTCATTACATGGCACTGGTCCCTGTGGCCACGGCCTGGACCCGCCCAGGCCATGACCTGGGGTTGGTTCAGGGCTGACTGGGCCACAGGGCCCTCATTTTCAGGCCTCTCCCTGGCCCTCTGCCCTGGCTCTGGCCAAAGTGGAAATTGGGGAGATGGGGAAGGAGCCAGTCCAGGGTTCGAGGTGGACGATGATGGTCCCTTCTGCCATGGAGGAATTTAGGTTCTTGGAGGGGACACAGACACTGAATGATTAACATTTGTATTTAATTTAGGAGCTGCAGTAGATGCTGTGGAGGATGGTCTTAGTCATTTCTGAGGCTCTGGGATGTGGAATGAGAGGAGGGCTTGACCTTTGAGGGCAGAGAGGGCTTCCGAGAGAGTAACAGCTGAGCTGAGACCGTCATGCAGTGGGGGGTGGCATTCCTGGCAGAGGGCATGACAGAGGCAGAGGCTTGGAGGTGGGAACTCAGCTGGTGGGGCTGCCCCTCCAAGCAAGGGCTGCAGGTGAGGTCAATGAGAGTGGCTTCCCATGGGAGCCATGGGAGGTGTTAGAGCAGGGTAGGCACAGGCAGGTGTGTGTTTAGGAACAATCCATCTGGTGACCTGGGGAGGGGGGTCAGGTTATAGGGCCAGCCACCAGCATGGGCTGGAGTCTCGCCCTGCCAGAGGTGCTCAGTCCTGGATGGGGGGCTTATGCAGGGTTTGGGGCTCCGCTAGTGTGTGGGGTCGAGGTTTCATCAGAGTTGAGACTTAGCTGGGGTTGGGGCTCAGCTGGGGGTTGGGGGCTGCGGTAACAAAATACCACAGACTGGGTGGTTTATAAACAACAGACATTTGTTTCTCACGGATCTGAAGGCTGGAAGTCCAAGATCAAGGCACCGGCAGATTCGGTGTCTGCTGAGGGCTGTTTCCTGTTTCAGAGACAGCGCCTTCTCTCTGCGTCCTACATGGCAGAAAAGGCGAGGGAGCTCTCTGGGGCCTCTTTTATAAGGTCACTAATCCCACTCAGGAGGGCTCTGCCCCCATGACCTTATCACCTCCCAAAGGACCCACTTCCTAAAGCCATCATTCAGGAGATTACATTTCAATGTATGAATTTTGGGGGGACACAAACCTTCGGCCTATAGCAGGAGCCTAGCACTTTCTTCCATCCATCGCCCCATGACCCTTTCCCATTTTTCTGTGACCCTATGCCGCCCCCCACCCCCGTGACCCTTCCCCATCGCTCTGGGATCCTCCCATTGCCTCCTCCATGAAGGTCCCCCCGATTTCCTCGCTGCCCTCTCTCATGGCCACTGCCTTCTCTCTGCAGACGCTGCCCCATCTGACGCTCGGCTCGAGGCCTCTCCGTGAGGGACCGGGGGCCATCCCCGCTCCAGGGTGGAGGTCGGAGGTCACTGCCAAGCATGGCGTCTGCCTGGGGCCCTGGCGTGGCATCTGTCGTTGGTCCCATGGGCCTCCTTGTGGTCCTGCTAGTCGGAGGCTGCACGGCAGAAGGTAAGATGCGGTGCAAGGGTGCGGGAGTCGCATGTTTACAGGTGTGTGTGTGTGAACACGTGTCCCCACCTTTTCCCCAGGGCTCCCCGTTTGGTGAAATGGAGCTTCCGTGCTCCGTGTATGAGGCTGAGTGCCTGCTGTGTGCTGGGCCCTAAGAGATTCAGAGATAAATAATAGCAATGGCATTAATAAACCAGCGATGGGAATGATGTTGACAGTGTCTGTTTCCCCAGCGCTAACTGTGCACCAGGCTTGGTGCTGAGCACAGACATTACCTGCTGCATGTACTTTGAGCCTCATAAAACTCAATGTGTTGGTTCTGTTACCTTCCACATTTCCTGATGAGGGAAACTGAGGCTCAGAAGAGGCAAGGACTTACTCGAGGTCACTCCTGAATCAGCCACGGTGTTCACCTTCCCTTGCTGTGAGCTGAAACGCCAGCACCCAGTGGCAGACACACAGGCAGAGAAACCTTCCCAGGAAGAGCCAGAGGAGGCTTCTTGGGAGAAAGGGCATTGGGGCTGGGGTTTTGTGTGTGTATAGGAGTTCGCTGATGGAAAGGACATTTCTGGTGGAAGTGACAGCACATGGAAAGGCTGGAGGTGAAAGAGGTTGGTGTAGTTTACAGATGGGCAAGGCTGCATTTCTGGCTGTAACATGAAAAGGATGAGGGTCAGTTTCAGGCCCAACGCCAAGACCCACCCCACCAGGAGGGACCTAGAGGAGGCATCACTCAGGCCTGTGGGGACATAGTGGGTCACGGCAGTGGGGAAAAGAAAAACTGGGTTCCGCATTCAGGCTGTTTGAATCCTGGCTCTGCTGCCGACCTACTATGTGATCTTGGGCCAGTGACTCAACCTACCTCACCTGCTATTTCCACCTTGATTGAACGGGGCTCCCAACATTGCCTGCATCCCAGTATTCTTGTGCCAAGGTCCTGCAATAAGCCCCTGCCTGCTGCTTGGCATGTAGTGGGCCTGCGACTCTGTGTCACTGGAAGCATAATAAGTATTGCTGCGAGGTGAGGACCCTGGAGACATACTCCCTTGCCTCGTCCTTTCATGCTTTTTCTGGTTTTCATGTTGGTTTTAGTCCATGCCTTACACATTCCGGTCAGTCACCACAACCTGATGGGGTGGGGTGAATGCTGTTATCATCATCCCCCATGTACAGCTGGGGAAACTGAGGTACAGCAAGATGAAGTCACAGCCAGGAAGCGGTCATGGTGAGATTTGAATCCGGTTGCCTGGTGCCAGAGCCTGGTTCCCAGCCCACACCGCCTTGGTGCCAGCGGCCAGGCATGGGTGGGCTGTGATCTGTCCAGCCACCCCCACGGCCTGTGTCTTCCTGAGCTCTGTTCCCTGCAGTGGGAATGGCAGGCCACAGGTGCTGAGCATGGTTCGTTTTTCATTTACTCATTTAATTCTGGGTTTCTCCACCTTGGCACTGTGGACATTTGGAGCCAGATCATGTCTGTGCTGGGGACTGTCCTGTGCATTGCAGGACATTTAGCAGCATCCTCGGCCTCCACCTGCTCCATGCCAGGAGCACCCTACCCTCTAGTTGTGACAGTCCAACAAGCCTCCAGACAAAAATGTCTCACCCCCAGGTGAGAATCACTAATATAACTTAGCTGACTGAATAAATAATATATATACAACTTCAACGTCTTGTTCCCATAATAATTATCAGTCTTGGGCATGATA
The DNA here is from genome assembly GCF_000696425.1 of Galeopterus variegatus. Lineage (NCBI taxonomy): Eukaryota > Metazoa > Chordata > Mammalia > Dermoptera > Cynocephalidae > Galeopterus > Galeopterus variegatus. The sequence goes on from NW_007748886.1 coordinate 5,165, forward strand.
TGGTATCTTATTTATCATTATACTGAAGCCTCAACAGCCCAGGAGCTGGGATTGTCCTCATTACAGGTGGGGAAACTGAGGCAGCATGGTGGAGGTCATGGAGTTTGGAGACTTCTCCAACCTGAGTTCGAATCCTGGTTCCCGTGTATTCATTCAGTGAGTTTTTAATAAGCATCTACTGGTTGCCAGGTGCTGTTTTAGGCACAGGGGGCAAACCAAACATCCCACCTCCTCACAGAGCTGATATGCTAGTGAGGGAAAGACATTTATGTGTACGGCATGGTGGGGTACTGGGGAGCAAAACAGCAGGAAAGGGGACGAGCATGTGAGGGGAGAGTTTGGGGCTGCATTTTAAGTGCGGGGTAGTGTCAGGGAAGGTTGCAGTGACGAGGTGACATCTGAGCAGGGACCTAAAGGTGCTGAGAGGTATGCCCCATGAGCATCCAGAGGAAAGGTGTCCCAAGCAGAGGGCACAGCATGTGCAAAGGCCCTGAGGCAGCACCGTGCCTGGCGTGTTGAAGGCATATTGAGGAGCCCACGTGGCTGGAGCAGAGTGAGGAGGAGGAGACAGGGAGGAGGGAGGGGACGGGGCAGATTGTGCGGAACCTTACAGGCTGCGGGGAGGACTTGGGCTATTCCCTGAGGAAGGTGGAAGCCATGGAGGGCTGTGGGCAGAGGAGAGAGGGGACCCGATGAGTCACAGGTGGCTCACGGGTGACCTCTGGCTGCTGCAGGGAGAACAGACTGTAGGTGGGAGCCAGGGGACCGGGGTCGAGGTGACTGCTGGTCCAGGTGGATGGTGAGGGAAGTGTGACCCAGGATGTCAGCACCCAGTGTGTAGCCGTGACTTGCTCAGTGGCTCTGTAATCATTACTGCTGTATTACTGTAGGTGTTGGTAATGACCTAGACTCAAACCCAGGTCTCCCTTCTCCAAGGCTGGGGCATGTCGACCACAGCAGGTGAGTCTGTTTAGCAGGAGCCCTGTTGTGTGGGATCCAGCAGCGGGGCTGTGGGCACTGTGGTTGGCACTGACAGCTTCAGGAGATGGCCTAGGTCTTTGGGGAGCAGATGAGTGGGGGCCGCAGCCCTCGGAGAGCCCCAGGCAAGCAGCAGAAATGTTCACCAGCCAGCAACAAGAGGGACAATTTATGCTCCATAAACAGCTTCTGGCCCAGTGGGGCCTTCCCAGGATGCTGTGGGACTGGCTTGGGCGGGGTTGGAGGGGACAGGGTGGGTGGGTCACCAGCTTTGGCACCAGAGTCTTCTCTGCAGAATCTAACATGGAAAAACAGAAATCGGGCCAAGCCAGGCTACAGAGTGGGAGGCTCAGGCCCCAGCCTCCAGAGAGGCCTGGATTCCCTTCCCAACCTCTGCAATGTCGGCATCACCACTCTGAACTTCAGTCTCTTCATCTAAGAAATGGGGACACCCATGGTGCTTGTGGTTGGTGAAAACCCACAACCCCATTTATCCAGCATGCACTCTTTCCAGTCCCCTGGAGCCGGGTGGGACTGGGTTGGAATCCTAGCTCTGCCTACCACGAGCTGTGTGACCAGCAGCCAGTCACTGACCCTTTCTGAGCTTCGGTTTTGCTCCTCCGTGACACAGGCATGAGAACAGTGCCGAGCCCTGCCAGGCCTAGCAGCTCGTGAGTGCTTGCTGTCAGGCCCAGATGTCCTTCCTGTGGCTCAGCCCCTTCTCTGAAAAGAGGGGGGATGGCTTGTCCCAAGGAGAGCTTTTAAGCATCCGCAAGAAATTTTCTAATGGGGGACTCAGTGTGGGTAGAGAAAGCTCTTCCAGGCTGGCTCGGATCCCTGAGTCGCCTGGAGATAGACTGAGAAGGCATCTGCTCGGCAGAGGGAGAGCATTTGGGAGGTGTAACCCCTCCAAGCCCAGGAGCAAGTGGGTAACAAGGTCAAGAGCTTCATTTTCTCCAGGGTCACCAGATACAGAGGAGGCACAGGGTCCTAGGGGACAGGGACTGCCCCTTGCCCTTCCTGCAGGGTACCACATAACCAGGTATCGCAGCCCAGTGCGATCAGGGCCTTGATGGGGGACACACCCTGGCAGGGTGGGGACATGAGGGGATCCTGACCCAGCCTGCAGGAATCTGAGGAGGCTCCCCAGGGGAGGTGCTGGCCGAGCTGAGGCTGGAGCTGCCAGATGCAGGGAGGAGAAAGGGGGTGCAGGAGGGAGGAACAGCACAGGGGGCTGAGTCCAGCTCCCGTCCTTCCTCGCTCACTGGATTGAAGGGTGCATTGGGCGTCTTCTGGCTCAGAGTCATAAACAAGCCACTGGATGCCTCTTTGCTACCCACAGCCAGCTTCTGCCCTGCCTTCCAGCAGCTCCCGAGGGACAGTTTTACCAGAAGTAAGATTCTTGACCTGGCTGCAGTGACTTTTCCCCATGTCCTTGGCTGGGGACACATATGGCCCCTGGTCATCATTCCTAGGAGAGGAGGGGGCAGCCCAGGCAGTCAGAACCAGGGAGGCAGGCCCAGCCTGGGGCTCAGCATGGAGCAAGGCATCTGCCCTGATCAGGATCAAAGCCAGGATGTGATAGGAGTGAAAGATGTGAGCTCAGGACAAAGACCCGGGTTCAAATCCTGCTGCTGTCATTTCTGGGCTCTGTGACCTTAGGCAAGCCTGTTAATGTTCTTGAGTTTGTACACTGGGATTACCAGTCACTGCCTTAGAGGGATACACAGAAGTTGAGCGCAGCCACACATGCCTATGTATACAGTAGGTCTAGGATTTTCAAGAGAGATGGCCAATGCAGACACATATGGTCGTATCAACAGGAGCAGACCTTGCATGACGGAGGTGAGACTTGTCCGGCCACTAGGGCAGGGACTGTGTTTTATTCAGAGCCCAGCCTGAGCCATGGATAGGAGGAGTTGGGGCCTCTGAGCAGCTAGATTTGGAACCTGAGGCCTCCTTGAGCTTTTCTGTGCTTCTGAACAGTTGGAGCTTTCCAGAACTTTCCAAATAAACCCATGCGTTCCCTGCACTGACTCCACCCATTTCCAGCCGATCCTGGAGGCCCAAAGACAAAATGTTGCTCAAGTTTGCTCAACCTCTGCCTCTCCTCAGACCCAGACTTTTACTAACTTAAAAAAAAAAACTTTTATCTAGCTCTTTTTCTTTAATCAGCTCACTTTTTTGTTTAAACAATTTTATTTTAAAAGATAACTTCAATTTATCTTTAAATAGTTTTAAATCCAAAAAAGCATCCAGGTACAAAGTCTCCTTCCCTGTGTCCAGTGACTCAGTTTCTCTCCCCAGAGGCAGCCACTGTTCCTACACACGCACACGCACACACACCACACACACCACACACGCTTCCCCATTTTCTTTTTCCTTATGATACAACAGTAGCATTTGCTATGCTTTTTTACCCCTGACCTTTTTTTTTTTTTTTTGCATTTAGTAGTAAATGTTCCATCAATAGCAGTTCATTTAAAAAGCATCTTTGCCGCTTTTTACAGTTGCATAGTATTCCACTGCACGGATATCCCGGTATTCGTTTGGTCAGTCCCCTTTTGTTGGATATATAGGTTGCTTTCTAGGGGACCTTGTAAGTATGTTGTAGCCCTTGAGTCTATTCCTAAGAATCTCAGATTCATTCAATTCTCAGTTCATTTTATGAGATACATTTTAGCATTGCTGGGAATGGAAACCCAGTATCCCTTCTGGTGATTCAAAGTTACTGAGAAAATAGTCAATAAAAAGAAAACAAGGTTAATGAATTCTGGATAGACACTGTAGCCTGTCCTGGCAGAGGCTGTTGAGGCTGCTTAAGGTGTTAAAAGACATAGTAACTCCCACTTGAGACTTTCTTGGAGAGATTTAATACATCTGATCGTCATTGTGGGGGATGGAGAATGGGGGTGCGAGAGCCACAGCCTGGAGAAATGAGCTTTGTTCAGCTCAGCCACTGGCTGCTGTGTGTGTCCAACCAGAGTAAGTGCCTTGCCTGGTCTGTGCCTCGGTTTCCTCACATATAAAACGGGGATTATGGTGACCCTGCCCCTGTGTGCTGTTGGAAGGATTAGATGTCACTCACCCTTTCTGAGCCCCTGCCTGCAGCTCAGATCACTCTCTTAAGCCCTGACTCCTCGTGTCCAGCCACCTCCTGGACGCCTCCCACAGACCGAGACTCTGGAGCTCTGGGTTCAAATGCTGGCTCTGATGCCATATCCCATGGTCCCTTCCTACATGGTGCCTCAGTTTCCCCACATGTCCCACTAGGGAATTAGATCAAGTTATCCCCTTCTAAATTTTTTAAGGGCCCTCCAGGGTTGGGCTGGTCACCACTGGGGGCCTCCATGTGCTGAGTTTGGGGACCCCAGAGTCTCAGGGGTTTCCCTTACACCAACTCCTGTGGCACTGGGTCCGAGTGCGTGTGCCCAGGTGAGGTTATGTCCGCATGTGAGCGTGTGTGGCTGCTGTGTCCAGGTGGGGATAGGGGGCCTTTGTGGGCCCCCAGATGCCATGGGGTGGGGGTGGGGAGGGCATTTGGCGGCAGCCTGTCATTTTCACCTCCCCTTCTCTCTCTAGCCCTCCCATTGGGCCCACGTGGTACCTCTGTGGCTGGATGGGGGTAGAGGACATGTTTGCATGACTCTGTGGGGTCCTAGCCACATGCCTGGACCCACCAGAGTCCCCCATCTTCCTGCTGTATCCCCAGAGCCCCCCAGGTTTATCAAAGAACCCAAAGACCAGATTGGTGTGTCAGGGGGCGTGGCCTCCTTCGTGTGTCAGGCCACGGGCGACCCCAAGCCACGGGTGACCTGGAATAAGAAGGGCAAGAAGGTCAACTCTCAGCGCTTTGAGGTGAGTCAGCGTGGGGGGGAGGAAGCCTTGGGCCAGAGTTCCCCCCGTTCCCCTCTAGATGAGGCCACAGCCACTCAGCCATGGGAGACATCACAGATGCCATCCCCACATGGGGAACCATCATGGACAGCCGTGGCTGGGCACCCTCTCCCACTCCCTCCCTGCCATGTGGCCCCACCTGCCTGCTCAGTGAGGGCTACTTTAGTGCTGTGTGTCCTCAGGCAAGGCCCTGCCCTCTCTGAGTCTTTTCTCACACACAGCACCACTGCACACAGAAGGAAATTCACAACTCTGAGTGCATGCACGTGATCAGGCACACACGTCACAGCACACCTTTACATGCCTTTGCATGCCTGTCACATGGGCTTACATGCATGTGTCACCTACCACATGCATACTACACTGTTTGCTTGTCATATGTACCCAGACCCGGGTCTCTATCTCCAGCGCATTTATGCTGGACACCACACACTTGCAGGTACACCCTCAGCTCCTCTTCCAGTCACCCTTGGGACTGTGGGGGTGACCACCATCTCCCTAAAGCCCAAACTGGATGGGAACCTTTCTGGGACCCCAGCCTCACCCTGTCCTTTCTCCCCTGCCCCCGGCAGACAATCGAGTTTGATGAGAGTGCAGGGGCTGTGCTGAGGATCCAGCCACTGCGGACACCCCGGGATGAAAATGTGTACGAGTGTGTGGCCCAGAACTCGGTTGGGGAGATCACGGTCCATGCCAAGCTCACTGTCCTCCGAGGTATTGAGCTCCCCAGGGTGGGTGGGGGAGGAACTGGGCTGCGGACTTTGGGGACAAATACCAAAGGAGCCATGAAAGTGGCTCCACAGCCTCCTGCTTTGGATCTTTTGGAGGACCTGTTCTTCCTTTTCTGGCCTGTAACACTACCGGGGCCCAGAGCCTACTGGTGGGGATTTATTGAGCCTTTGCAGGAAAGAGAAGTGAAGGGGCTCGAGTCATCCTCATTTATTGTCTTGATCATGCTCTTCTGATTACAAGAGGCTGATCCAACTCAAATTGGTTCAAGTAAGAAAGACAGTTAATTGGTTTGTGTAATTAGAATGTCCAGGGAGTATGCTGGCTTCAGGTTCAGCTGGATCCAGCGGCTTATGAGTATTCTCAGGGCTCAGTCTCTCTCTGCCTCTTGGCTTTGTTTTCTTCCATATTGACTTTATCCTCAGTGAGCTTCCCCCGTCCCTCCCCAATTAGCTTGGGTCACATGCCCCTCCCTGAGCTAACTGTGGCTCAGGAGGAATAAATACTGTGATTGGCCAGGTTCCTCCATGGACCCAAAGAGTGAGTCAGGCCACATAGATGGTTTAGTAAGGGGTGGTTACCCCAAAGGAACAAAGATGCCACTTTGTAGCTGTGTGACCTTGGGCAAGTTAATGAACCTCCCTGAGCTGCAGTTTCCTTATTTCTAAAGTAAGGTAATAGGGGCCG
>NW_007748887.1:0-1380 GCF_000696425.1 Galeopterus variegatus
TTTTCTTCCTATCTAACACAAAAAGAAAAATGTGCAGAGGTGTAAATTAATTTGCCCAAGAAGACCCAGTAAGTAATGGCTGGTGTCTGGATGACAATATCAATCTACTGACCCCAAGTACCGAACTCCTTCCACCAGACCAAATGTGTTTGACCACCATATCATAAGCACCTATTGAATCCACAGGAATCCATAAAAACCACAATAAGATTTGGTCCCATCCTTAGAAAAATGTATAATCCCACCAATACAAAAAAACTGGAAATCATCAAAAGACATACAAGAGCACATTCCAAATCAGATGCAGAAACAATTAGGGCAGAAACCAGCAATTGGTGAAATTGAAAAAAAGCTTGGAACTTCTTTCAGGGTATTGTCATTGTGATGAGATTAGAGGTTCTAAGGTCCAGCATTAATCTCATTCATGCATATATGACCTTTGGCGCCATTCAACTTATTGACCGACTGATTATTTACTCAGTATTTTTCCAGGAAATGATTTTTCTTTTAAAGTTAAAGAAGGTGCAGAGAAATTAAGTAACGCAACCACATCAAAAACAAGTTAATGATGAAGCCAAGACTTGCACCCAGTCCAGACTTCTTTCCTTTCAATTTGAGGGGTCTCTAAAATCTTTTACTCTCTCTCTCCATCAAACATAGGTGATACCCATCAAATGCATTATGATCAGAAGACAGCAAATGGAGCTGTACGTGCAGTTCCAGGTGCAGAAGCTCCATCTCTTTATGCAAGGGCAAGACAGAGTTTTCCATTTCGCCTTTCAAAATAGATTATTATTTCGTTTTTTGTTGTAATTTTTTGTTTGTTTTTGGCAGCTGGCCAGTGTGGGTATCTAAACCCTTGACCTTAGTGTTACAACACCATGTTCTAACCAACTGAGCAATCTGGCCAGCACAGGTTATTATTTCTTAAATAATAAAATTCAGCATTTTATTGGAGCCTTTGGATCAAAGCAGGACAATAAAGGTAAACATACCTCTCGAACCATTTCATGTGCTATTATTAAAAACTAGAAGCCCAACATTTCAGAAATAGAGTATGGATTACTTTCTCCAAAATGCAGCACCTTACTTCTTTTACATGGCTAAACCTCAAACAAACTTATAAAATCTTAGGCAATTTCTCTGTATTTGCCTGGCATTTTCCTATGATGATAGATTTAGCAATATATGCAATTTCATTAAGCACTGGCTTTTTCTTCAGGTTCCATCATTTATGACTTTTTATGAGCCCTGCGTATATTTACTCAATTTTGCTATGTAAGCATCCTCTTTTTAAACTTATTGGAGGTAAGGAGCTTGTTTAAGGTTTGCTTAGCAGCACTTGATGTCAAGTTATTCCCCTGAGCCCTGAAATCCTCC
>NW_007748887.1:2719-7655 GCF_000696425.1 Galeopterus variegatus
CCAACTGACCACACCCTAAATGAAAAAAAAAATGGTAACAGATTTCATTAGCAGACTCTTCGGAAAGGTTATTAGGAAAGATAACTAACATATGTGGAGCACTTACATATTTCAAACACGGTGATATTCATCATAGAGTGCTGAATGCTAAACCAATTTCCCCTTTCTACTGGCATTTACAGATTCCTCAAGAAAACCTAAAATAGATTTTGATTCATAATAAATTTCAAATTATATAAAACTCCAGGGAAATATATGAGGCATACCAAAAGTCCTTATCCAGATCAGAAAGTTTCTAATTCGCAGGATATGATGGTACAAATGCTTTCTTAAAACCCATTTTTAAAGATTATGGTCATATAAAAAAGTTTACAGACCCATATCATGTGGTTATCCAAGCAAATCTGGAAAATTTAGACAAAGTAAAAGCAAAAGGCAGGAAAAGGGGGAAGGAATCAAAAGCTGTCCAACTCTGCTCCTTTGCATGAAGGTAAAGAAAAAAAAGCTGTCTGGGGGGAAAAAAATAGCTTTGATAAAATGAGTCATTCAGATTTGGTTAACTACAGAGAAAAGAAATTTAAATAAAAAAGAAAAGTATCTTTAAAACCTTTACTAAGATAAGATAGATAACTTCAAATGCAGTCTTAGAACAGTGGGAAACCTTAAGTCCAGACAGAAGGAAAAGGTGGTATTACAGTTTTAAATTCCAATAAAAGCACTCATGGCAAATTTCTATTCTAAGATAATTCACTGAAGAAGAAAAAAATTCCAAGATCAAATGCAGGATTGTTTTTCCTTTTCATTTACAGCTTAAAAGCTTCTTGGCAGCACCAGGAATCTGTCACAAAGGGTGAAAAATTGTGCTTAATAGATAATTTTAAGACTTTACTCAAAAGATGTTAATAAATATACTGAAGCTGGGAGTTGGAAGTGGCACGAGCAGTTCGATGAGCACAATGTTCTCCTTTTGCTGTCACCTGTTATAAATCTAAAAATGTGATCACTCTGACTGCATGTTTCTTGCCTCTAAAATAAGCAAGGAGCTGTGAAAATGTTTCCAAGTTTACAAGCCTCAAAGAAGAGAACAGAGAATTCATAAAGTGCAATGGCTTCAGCTGCCTTCATCAAAGGCAAGTTGGTTTTACATATTTTAAGCATTTGCTCTGAATAGTGGAAATACGATCAGCTTTAAATCCTCAATGAGGGCAAGGGTGTTGCTCAAGGCTTCTAAGACTCTTGATAGGATAACCAATGTCTAGAGATGGCCTGGCCAGAACCTGGGTTTGGTTTACAAGAGGACTGAAATTCACAATGTTCAGGATGTTAAAGAGTCCAGCAAATCTTGCACAAAGTACGTTGCAATTCAAAAAGACAGTCTGCAAAAGTGGTGAAACCAGAGTAAAAATAAAATGGCCAGTAGTTCTCACATTAAAAGGAACTGGCAGGGGAGTCAAAGTTGGGAATCAAAAGGACAGTTTGCAACAATGGTGAAACCAGGGTAAAAATAAAATGGCCAGTAGTTCTCACATTAAAAGGAACTGGCAGGGAAGCCAAATCTGGTGGGCATATTCAATCACATCACTTGCCTAGAATGACTCTCAAAAAAGCAGTCCCTCACACAGGTTAGGTCTCCTCCAAGGCTTGCGTCTTTCAAGGAAAGACTTCAGCAACCAAAATATCCTGAGTGCTTTCTTTTGATTCTACCTCTCATCTAAATGACAGGGCAACAATGCACTGTTTAGAGATGACTCCTATTTTAGTTCACAGCATCCGAAGGGATGTCTCAAAAGAAAGCCTTGTCTGCCTGGTCATTTGATTTGTAAGGTACCTATGAGGAGTAAAAGCATTTTTTAAGTGTACATCACTTTTCTGAACTTCTTCCGGGATCAAATTTTGCTTTTAAGCCAAACATTCTATTCCCTAGTATTACCTTTAGAGGGGGATGTTTTTGCAGTGGTGGTTTTTGATCAATTAAAACCACAGAAGGTTTCCTTCCCCATTTTCTCTTCTGGTCATTCTCTTCATGTGTCTGACATAAATAACAAACACGTTCCACATCCAGAACTTAAGGATCTGAGCCCTCACTGTATTTTCCTGTTTCTCAGCAGAGAAGTTAAGGAAAAGCAAAAAGGCATGATTGAAGCGATGTAGATGCAATGAAATTCAGCCCTTCCCAACACTGGTCAAGGCCAAGCTTCAAGGCCACCAGTGAATACAGTTGAGCTCAATGATTGCTCAAGAGCATGAGTTCTGGATTAAGACCACCTGGTACTGAATCTCAACTCAGAAGAGAAATCTTGGGTAAGTCACTCCCCTCATGTAGCCTCAGTTTTCTTAGAGAGAACAGAAGCAGTACCTACTCCACAGGATTATTACATTAAATATTCTACATGAGGGGCTTAGAACAATGCCCAGGATGCCAAGGGTTAGGTGAGAGTGGCTAATGTTAATATAACTCTAAGATATATATAATTACTATATACACAGCACCTCCTTGGATTTAAGACATTTTGCAAATATGTAGTAAATGTAACATTAAAAAGATAAGAAGGTGAAGGCATCTGAGAATGAGAATAAAAAAAGATGAAATCAGCAACAAAGTAAGTGGTCAAAATGAAACCCTACACAAGTGCTAGCATGGTAACAGCTATACAAAATGGACCACTGACTAGCTACCCCTTATGCCTGGGCTCTCTGCACTGCTTAGGTGGTGTTTCTCCCAGCTTCCAGAGAAGGATCAGGAAAGTCCATTCCTTCCACTTGCCATGAAGTTTGTCTAATGTGTATTTTTGATGGAGCAGGGGGTGTGGGTGGGTGGGTGTGCACATGCCACTCTGTGACACACAGAAAGAAGCTGCAGTCAGAGTTTGGAGAAGACAGGGTGTCCATCAAATGCACATGAAGCAGACTGCTTTCTGTCCATCTGTTGCTTGCAAAACTGAGAAGCTGTGCTCCATTCTGTAGATCACACTTTTAAACGACAAATGAGCAAACTGGAATGTGTTTAGAGGTGAGACAAGGATGGGGGAAGGAACTCAGATTATGAAAATGTACAACAGTTAAAGGGAAGAGGGTGCTGGGCCTGGTGATGGGGGAGGTGGGGAGAGGTGCAAGCTGCATGTGGAAGCCCTCTTCAAATATTCATGGGAAGGAGAAAGGGGACATTCTATAAACCCCTGGAACAGAAAGAGTAATGGAAGGGTGGTCAAAGGGATGTGTTTGGAACTCCACACTAGCAAGTTCCAATGATGAGATGGGCTCCATTTCATTCATTCATTAAACAATACATTTCACACATTGATTATGTGCCAGCTACTGATTAGATCCTCAGGGACATGACACTCAACAGGACAAATAGGCTCCCCCATGGTGAGAAGATTATAGAATATGCCAACTCGTTTGAACAAAATGAGTAACAGAACCCCCAAGTTTTACCTGGGCTAATGGTCTCCCAACCTCAAGACTACATTTCCCAGCTTCCCTTGCAGCTAAGTATGCACAGGTGAGTAAATTCTGACCAACAGGACAATGAGAGCAACACATGCTTTTATAGGGAATGGGACTTATTCTCCATTTGTACCTTCCAGCTGGCTAGAATGTAGATATGATGGGGGAAATGTGGCTCCAACCTGAGATCATGAGATGTGCTGTGGGTGGCATAGCAACAAGACAGGAGTAGTCTGGATCTCCAACACAGTCACCCTGAATTGCTTGGGTACAGACTATACATGAGAACAAAAGTCACTATATTGTTTAAGCCACTGTTACTTGGGCATTGTTACAGCAGATGAGTAGGATTCCAAATACACATGCCTAGATTTTGTGAATGGCAGAGTCAACATTAGAAAAACCAAGCTTTTTAGAAAATGCAAGAATATAATCCACTTTATAAATTGCTTAGGCATCCATTTCCTGGGGCATTCTGACATTCGTCAGAATATGCGGTGTCAGTGATCCTATTTCTAATTCATATATATATATGAATACATATGCATATATAAAACTTCATGTGATGAGAGCTGTGCTTAAGATTGACACCTTTCTTTTCATTCTAGCTAGGATATATAACTTAGATACACATCTCCCCCTCCACTGAGAATCTAAATTCCCAGAACAAGCTAAGTGTTCTCAGAAAGTGAGGCAATTATAACTGCATCTTTGAGTCCATGAAATATTCAGGCACAGAAACACAGGTGCAGGAGTGAAAGACTGGGCCCAGCCCAACCCACATGTGGCTCACCTGCAGAGAGGAAATTTGCTCTCCTTGGGCTTGATGGCACAGATATCTAACGGGGTGAATGTCTGCAATGGAGACTATTTTCAAACTAGCTGATATACTGATTATATGTTTGATATAAATGTCAAAGAGAGAAAAGACTGGTATCATTGAGGAGACAAGGCAGAATCTACTCATCATTTCCTATGGCTACTGGTGAGATACAGAATATTTAAAAAATCTCTGGAAAAGGTAAAGAAACAATGTGACTAAAGAGCAGTGGAAGAGGGGAGACAGTTCACACGGTCAGTGTGAATGACACTTTGAAGATTTTAGATGGTCTTTTCCAAAAGTGTAGTGCTACCAAATAAAGCAAAAGGAGTGACATGATAACAATCAATTAATCAATGAGTGAAAACTGTTCTTAACAGCCAACATTTCCACAATCGATTATACTTGCCAGACACTGTAAGCAACGTGTACTCTGTGAAGAATCTCATCATATTTCCTGAGCTGTGAACTGTTATCGTGGCTGTTTCATAGATGAGGAAACGGAGGGTTGCAGAGATTTGTTCATTCATAATATATTTAGTGAGTGCTTAACAAGTACCAAGTACAATTACTAATTGAGAGCAAAAAAGGTAAAATCTGACTTCGGATACCTACACTGTAACTTCAGAAGGCACAACCCCGTATCCCAGCCACATTTTGATTGGTCAC
>NW_007748887.1:10997-11453 GCF_000696425.1 Galeopterus variegatus
TGCCACCTTCTCCATGCTCTCTTTTGCAGTGGTTCAACGGCAAAATTACCAGGGTTATTTCTTTAGCTGTAATTTTAGCCATATATGATGCCCACAATGATGCTGGTCCCACAAAAAAGAGCCACATTCAGAGCTTTGAGGTCTTATTTTTCACACACCTTTTCTGTATTCTCCATCCTTTCTGCTTGTAAGTTGTCCCTAACTGGCTGATGACAAATACAGCTGTTCATAGTAAGTCAAAAGTTAGAGGGAACATATAAGGTCCAGTCCTACAACCCCACAGAGAACTGATACGACCGTCCATCCATCCGTGTGCTGTGAGCTCCTCTGCGCTCTCCTGAGACAGGCAGCCACAACTCTGACCTCCAGAAAATCACCAACACTCTTCCAGATGGAATTTGTTCCATCTGGTGTCTCTGAGTCAAAATGTCTTTCAAAGTCACACTTGAAGATAAG
>NW_007748888.1:0-675 GCF_000696425.1 Galeopterus variegatus
CGATCTAAGTAAACTCATGAGACCGAGCTCATCGACCAAAGCAAACTCATAAGACCAAGCTCATCGGTCTAAGTAAACTCATCGGACCGAGCTCATCGATCAAATAAACTCATCAGACCAAGCACATCGATCTCAGTAAACTCATCAGACCAAGCACATCGATCTAAGTGAACTCATCAGACCAAGCTCATCGATCTAAGTAAACTCATGAGACCGAGCTCATCGACCAAAGCAAACTCATCAGACCGAGCTCATGGATCTAAGTAAACTCATCAGGCCGAGCTCATCGATCTAAGAAAACTCATCAGACCGAGCTCATAGATCTAAGTAAACTAATCAGACCGTGCTCATCGATCAAAGTAAACTCATCAGACCGATGTCATCGATCAAAGTAAACTCATGAGGCTGATATAATCGATCTAAGTAAACTCATCAGACCGAGAACATCGATCTAAGTAAACTCATCAGACCAAGCACTTCGATCTAAGTAAACCCATCACACCAAGCTCATCAATCTAAGTAAACTGATCAGACTGCGCTCATTGATCTAAGTAAACTCATCAGACCAATCACATCGATCTCTGTAAACTCATCAGACCAAGCACATCGATCTCAGTAAACTCATCAGACCAAGCTCATCGATCTAAGTAAACTCATGAGACCGAGCTCATCGAC
>NW_007748888.1:2496-3936 GCF_000696425.1 Galeopterus variegatus
CTCATCAGAGCAAGATGTTCGATCAAAGTAAACTCATCAGTCCAAGCACATCGATCTAAGTAAACTCATAAGACCAAGCTCATCGATCTAAGTAAACTCATCAGACCGAGCTCATTTATCTAATTAAACTCATCAGACCGAGATCATCGATCTAAGTAAACTCATCAGACCAAGACGATCGATCTAATTAAACTCATCAGACCAAGCTCATCGATCTAAGTTAACTCATCAGAGCAAGATGTTCGATCAAAGTAAACTCATCAGTCCAAGCACATCGATCAAATAAACTCATCAGACCAAGCTCATCGATCTAAGTAAACTCATCAGACCAAGCACTTCAATCTAAGTAAACTCATCACACCAACCTCATCGATCTAAGTAAACTGATCAGACTGTGCACATCGATCTGAGTAAACTGATCAGACCGAGCTCATCGATCTAGGTATCCTCATCAGAGAAAGTTATTCGATGTAAGTAAACTCTTCAGACCAAGCTCATCGATCTAAATAAACTCACCAGACCAAGCGAATGGATTTAAATAAACTTATCTTACCAAGCCCTTCGATCTAAGTAATCTCATCACACCAAGCTCATCAATCTGAGTAAACTGATCAGACCGAGCTCATCGATCTTGGTATACTCATCAGAGAAATTTATTCGATCTAAGTAAACTCATCAGACCAAGCACTTCGATCTAAGTAAACTCATCACACCAANGATCAAACTGAACTCATCAGACCAAGCACATCGACCTAAGTAAACTAATCAGACCGTGCTCATCGATCTAAGTAAACTCATCAGACCGAGTTCATCGATCAAAATAAACACATCAGACCGAGCTCATTGATGTAAGTAAACTCAACAGACCAAGTTCATTGGTCTGAGTTAACTCATCAGAACAAGATGTTCAATCTAAGTAAACTCATCAGACCAAGCACATCGATCAAGGTATACTCATTGACCAAGCACATCGATCACGGTTTACTCATCAGACCAAGCCCTTCGATCTAAGTAAACTCATCAGACCAAGCACATCAATCAAAGTAAACTCATCAGACCAAGCACATAGATGTAAGAAAACACACCAGACCAAGCACATCTATCTATGTTAACTCATCAGACCGAGCTCATCGATCTAAGTAAACTCATCATACCAAGCTCATCGACCTAAGTAAATTCATCGGACCAAGCTCATCGATCTAAGTAATTTTGTCAAACCAAGCACATCAATCTAAGTAACCTCATCAGACCGAGCTCATCGACCTAAGTAAACTCATCGGACTGAGCTCATCGATCTAAGTAATTTTATCAAACCAAGCACATCAATCTAAGTAACCTCATCAGACCGAGCTCATCGACCTAAGTAAACTCATCGGACCGAGCTCATCGATCTAAGTAAACTCATCGGACCGAGCTCATCGATCTAAGTAAACTGATCAG
>NW_007748888.1:4874-5590 GCF_000696425.1 Galeopterus variegatus
CTTATTAAACTCATCAGAGAATGCTAATCGATCTAAGTAAACTCATCAGACCAAGAGCTTCGATCTAAGTAAACTCATCACACCAAGCTCCTTGATCTAAGTAAGCTCATCAGACCAAGCACATCGATCTAAATAAACACATCAGACTGAGCTCATCGACCTAAGTAAACTCATCCGACCAAGCTCTTCGTTCTTAGTAAACTCATCAGAGAAAGCTAATCGATCTAAGTAAACTCGTCAGACCGAGCTCATCGATTCAAGTAAACTCATCAGACCAAGAACTTGATCTAAGTAAACTCATCAGACCAAGCTCATCAATCTAAGTAAACTCATCAGACGGAGCACATCGATCTAAGTAGACTCATCAGACAAAGCTCATCGATCTACTTAAAGTCATCAGACCAAGCTCATCGATCTAAATAAACTAATCAGAGCAAGCTAATCGATCAAATTAAACTCATCAGACCGAGCTCATCGATCTAAGTAAATTCATGAGACCAAGCTCATCGATATAATTAAACTCATCAGACCAAGCTCATCGATCTAATTAAACTAATCAGACCAAGCTCATCGATCTAAGTAAACTCATCAGAGAAAGTTAATCTACCTAAGTAAACTCATCAGACCGTACTAATCGATCTAATTANGTAAACTCATCAGACCAAGCACTTCGATCTAAGTAAACTCATCACACCAAGTTCATTGATCTAAGTAAG
>NW_007748888.1:6590-7237 GCF_000696425.1 Galeopterus variegatus
AAAAAAAAAAAAAACAAACTTATTAAACTCATCAGAGAATGCTAATCGATCTAATAAAACTCATCAGACCAAGAGCTTCGATCTAAGTAAACTCATCACAACAAGCTCATCGATCTAAGTAAACTGATAAGACCAAGCTCATTGATCTAAGTAAACTCATCGGACCGAGCACATCGATCAAACAAACTCATCAGACCCAGCTCGTCGATCTAAGTGAAATCATCAGACCAAGCACTTCGATCTAAGTAAACTCATCACACCAAGCTCATCGATCTAAGTCAACTGATAAGACCAAGCTCATTGATCTAAGTAAACTCATCGGACCGAGCACATCGATCAAACAAACTCATCAGACCAAGCTCATCGATCTAAGTGAAATCATCAGACCAAGCACTTCGATCTAAGTAAACTCATCACACNTCTAAGTAAGCTCATCAGACCAAGCACATAGATCTAAGAAAATTCATCAGACTGAGCACATAGATCTAAGTAAAGTCTTCAGACCAAGCACATTGATCTAATTAAACTCATCAGAGCAAGGTCATCGATCAAATTAAACTCATCAGACCGAGCTCATCGATCTAATTAAACTCTTCAGAGAAAGCTAATCGATCTAAGTAAACTCATCCGACCGAGCTCATCGATCA
>NW_007748888.1:9416-9782 GCF_000696425.1 Galeopterus variegatus
GATCTAAGTAAACTCATCACACCAAGCTCATCCATCTAAGTAAACTGATCAGACTGTGCACTTCGATCTGAGTAAACTGATCAGACGGAGCTCATCGATCTTATTAAACTCATCAGAGAATCCTATTCCATCTAAGTAAACTCATCAGACGAAGCTCATCGATCTAAATAAACTCAACAGACCAAGCGAATGGATTTAAATAAACTTATCTTACCAAGCCCTTCGATCTAAGTAACCTCCTCACACCAAGCTCATTGATCTGAGTAAACTGATCAGACTGAGGTCATCGATCTTGGTAAACTCAACAGAGAAATCTATTCGATCTAAGTAAACTCATCAGACCAAGCACTTCGATCTAAGTAAACT
>NW_007748888.1:11135-11452 GCF_000696425.1 Galeopterus variegatus
CAAGCACTTGATCTAAGTAAACTCATCAGACCAAGCTCATCGATCTAAGTAAACTCATCAGCTTGAGCTCATCGATCTAAGTACACTCATTGGACTGAGCTCATCGATCTATTTAAACTCATCAGACCAAGCTCATCGTTCTAAGTAAACTCATCAGAGAAAGCTAATCGATCTAAGTAAACTCATCAGACTAAGCCCTTCGGTCTAAGTAAACTCATCACACCAAGCTCATCGATCTAAGTAAACTAATCAGATTAAGCACATGGATCTAAGTAAACTCAGCAGACCAAGCATATCGATCTAAGTAAACTCATCAG
>NW_007748889.1:0-462 GCF_000696425.1 Galeopterus variegatus
TCCATTGCTTATAATATAAATACATGAAATAGTATGATTCATAAAGAAAATGCAATTTGTTGCTTACAGATTAGGAAGCTAGGAAATCCAAAGTCCATGGAACACATCTGGTGAAGGCCTTGGTGGTGGTGACAGTGACCCAGGGGTCTCACATGGCAGAAATGGCAGAGCAGAGAGAGACAGAGAGAGAGAGACTCTCACAAACTCTCCTTTAAAGCTCTCAGTACTACACCTATGACCACCATTATTAATCCATTCTTTTGGACATGGTCCTCAGAATCTAATCACCTCTTCAAGGCCCCACTTTTCAATTACCATGAAAGGATTTCCCACCCTCTGAACAGTCACAGTTGGAATCTAGTTTCCAATACATAAAACATGGGGGACACAATTCAATTTGTTAACACCTAGCCTAGCTTAAAAGTGTTCAGGACACTTATATTAGCCTACAGTTGGGAAAAT
>NW_007748889.1:6056-6541 GCF_000696425.1 Galeopterus variegatus
AAATGGATTACATTCTCCAATTAAAAGACAGACAGAGACTGAATGGTTTATAAAAGAAGATTCAAGTATATGAGGTATCCAGGAAATTCACCTCACCTAAACATACAGACACAGGCTAAGACTGACAGGATGGAAAAAGATATTCCATGCAAATAAAAACCAAAAAAGCAGCAGTAGGTATGCTTTTATTAGACAAACTATTCTTTAAGTCCAGAAACTTAAAAAAAGAGGGAGGACATTACATAATAATAAATGGGGCAATTAAACAAGACGATAAAAGAATTATAAATATATATACACCTAACATTGGAGCACTCAGATATACAGAGCAAATATTATTAGATTTAAAGGGAGACACAGACTCTTATACAATAATAGAGATTTGAATACCACACTTTCAGCAGTGTGATAGATCATCCAAATGGAAAATTAACCAAGAAATATCAAGATTAAACTATAAACTAAATGGACCTAACAGACATTTA
>NW_007748889.1:8590-9088 GCF_000696425.1 Galeopterus variegatus
TACCACTTTCCTTTGGTGGTGTCATATCTTCTTGTTTATTTGTAGTTCTAGTATTTTTATGGTGATGTTTGATCATCTGGTAGAACACTTAATTCTTCTAACACACCGGAGTGTGTTAATGAGGGGGAAGACTTCCTCCTATGTTTGTAGGTTTTGCTGGTAACTCTTCTTTTATCAGTGCAGTTTAGTGTGCAGTGTGCTGCCTTGGCTCCTGTTCAGTCAGTGCCCAAGTCCTGTGTGTGTTCATCTGTGTGGTCCTCACAGTTGTTCAGCTGGACCTGTGGGCCCCCACTCTGGTGCTCAGGTGTGGGCAGGGCCTCTGGCTGTGTCAGTCCCTGGGCATGGCTCGGGCTTGCGTGTGCTCACATGTGTGGCCCATGCAGTGGTTCGGTGGGGCATGGCTGAATATATTTTTGGATACATAAAACCTACTACACTTTAATCATGAAGAAACAGAAAACTTGAACAGACCAATAATGAATAATGAGGTTGAAGCAG
>NW_007748889.1:11150-11450 GCF_000696425.1 Galeopterus variegatus
ATCATTATAAATGTTGGTTAGGATGCAGAGAAAGAAGAACACTCATACACTGTTGGTAAGAATGTAAATTAGTACAGCCATTATGGAAAACAATATAAAGGTTCCTCAAAAATTTAAAAAGAGACCTACCTTAAGATCTAGCAATCCCAGTATTACGTATATACTGAAATAAATGAAATCAGTATGTCAAGGAGGTATCTGCACACCTATGTTCACTGAAACACCATTCGTAATACCAAGAGATGGAATTAATTTAAATATCCATCAACAAATAAATGGATAAATAAATGTGGTACATAT
>NW_007748890.1:0-5658 GCF_000696425.1 Galeopterus variegatus
AGCCAGTACTTCCAATATTATTTTAAATAGAATTGGTGAGAGTGGGCATCCTTGTCTTGTTCCTTGTTCAGTTCAAGATGATGTTGGCAGTGGGTTTGTCATATATGGCTTTTACTTCATTGAGATACTTTCCTTCTACATTTAGGTTGTTGAAAGTCTTCATCAGGAAGGGATGTTGAATTTTGTCAAATGCTTTTTCTGTGTATATTGAAATGATCATATGGTTCTTTTGTACTTGATTTTGTTGACATGGTTTATCACATTTATCGACTTGTGCATGTTGAACTATCTTGCATCTCTAGAATGAATTTCACTTGATCATGCTGTATAATATTTTTGATGTGATATTGAATTATGTTTGCTAATATTTTATTGAGAATTTTTGCATTTACATTCATCAAGGGTATTGGTCTTTTTTTGTTTTCTCTTTGTCTGATTTTGGTATCAGGGTGATGCTGACCTCATGAAATGAATTTGGGAGACTGGTCTGTTTGCTAATATTTTATTGAGAATTTTTGCATTTACATTCATCAAGGATATTGGTCTTTTTTTGTTTTATCTTTGTCTGATTTTGGTATCAGGGTGATGCTGACCTCATGAAATGAATTTGGGAGACTGGTCTCTGTTTTCATTTATTGAAGTAGTTTGAAAAGGATTGGTATCAATTCTTCTTTAAAGGTTTGGTAGAATTCAGCAGTGAGGCCATCCAGTCTGGGCTTTTCTTTGTTGGGAGACTTCTGATTACTGCTTCAAACTTGTTGCTTGCTATTGGTCTGTTCAGGTTTTCTAATTCTTCTTGGTTCAGTCTCAGTAGTTTGTATGCATCCAGAAATTTATCCATCTCCTCCAGGTTTTCAAATTTGTATGCATGTAATTGTTTGTAATAGTCTCTAATGATTCTTTGTATTTCTGTGGTATTGGTTGTAAGTGTCTCTTTTTTCATTTCTGATTTTTGTTATTCAGGTCTTCTCTCTTTTTTAGTTAGTCTAGCTAATGTCTTGTTATTTTGTTTATCTTCTGAAAAAACAACTTTTTGTTTCATTTATCTTCTGTGTCTTTTTTTCTCTCTCCCTATTACATTTAATTCTGCTCTAATATTTACTATGTCTTCTCTCTACTAATTTGGGGATTGGATTTTTCTTGTTTTTCTAGTTCTTTGAAGTGTAATGTTAGGTTGTTTATTTGAAGTCTTTTTACTCTTTTATGTAAGCACTTATTGCAATAAATTTCCCTTAGTACTGCTCTTGCAATATCCTATAGGTTTTGGTATGATGTGCTTTTATGTTCATTTGTTTCAATAATTTTCTTAATTTTCTGCTTAATTTCTTCCTTGACCTATAGGTCATTCAGGAGTATGTTATTTAATTTCTATATATCTGTACAGTTTATGAAATTTCACTTGGTATTGACTTCTAGTTTTATTCTGTTATGGTTTGAAAAGATATTTGAAATGATTTTAATTTTTAAAAATTTGTTGAGTCTTGATTTGTGACCTAACATGTGGTCTGTCCTGGAGAATGTTCCAAGTGCTGATGAGTAGACTGTGTATTCTATAGTTGTTGGAAGAAATGTTCTATAGGTCCAATTGGTCTAAAGTATATTTTAAACCCTGTGTTTCTCTGCTGATTTGTTGCCTAGATGATTTATCCAATACTGAGATAGGAGTGTTGAGGTCACCAACTATTATTGTATTGTAATTCTCTGTATCATATCTCTCTTTAGGTTTAATAATATTTGCTTTATATATCAGCGTGCTCCAGTATTGGGTGTATATATATTTGTGATTATAATATCCTCTTAATTGATAGATCCATTTGTCATTATATAATGACCTTCATTGTCTCTTTTTGTCGTTTTTGGTTTAAAGTCTATTTTATCCATTATAAGAATAGCTACTCCTGCTAATTTTTGGTTTCCATTTGTATGGTATGTCTTTTTCCATCCATTCAATATTAGTCTGTATGAGTCTATACAGTGAAGTAAGTTTCTTGTAGGCAGCATGTAGTTGTATCTAGTTTTTTAAAATCCATTCAGCTGGTCTAAGTCTTTTGAGTAGGGAATTCAATCTATTTACATTTAGGGTTGAAAGGTATTTTCTTATTCCTGGCACTTTATTAACTTTTTAATAGTTATTTTATATATACCTTTTGTTCCTGTTTTTCTGTTTAAAGGTATTTTCTTATTCTTGGCACTTTATTGGCTTTTTAATGGTTATTTTATATATATCTTTTGTTCCTGTTTTTCTCTTTTATTGTTTGTCTTTGGTGTTTGTTGCTTTTTTTGTAGTGGTAAGGTACAAATAACTGCTTCATATCTAAAAGTCCTGTTTGATTCATTTTCAGGCATTCTTGTCATGTTTTATGGTCTCCTAAACCTTACTTATGTTAACCCTATCTTTCATTTATTGAAACAAGTTAAAAATGCAAATTTTATATTTCCCAACTGGCAATTTCAACACCTGAAGTATTTGCAGATCTCCTCCTACTGAGTGGTCTTATGTTGTGTTTGTTTGAGTTTGTTATATTGTGCTCTAATATTTCTATGAACCCTATCAATTCAAATTCTTCAAGGCCTGCTTGAAGGTGCATTTTTTCAGAGAGGACTGGCCTTTGCCTCTGCCTGGAGTCACTCTGAAATTAAACCTAGGATTGAAGTTTTTTGAACTGCCGCAAGTAATATGAACTTAGGCTATGAACTGGCCAGAAAACAGGCCCATGGCTAAGAAATTTCACAGGATTTTTTAAAATTTTTTTAGTTCTAGTCAAAACCAAGAAGGCAATAGATGAGGACAGATCAATTTCCTTGATGTTCCCTTTTGAGAGTAATTTATTTTCCATCCTTGCACTGTAACTGTGGACCTTTGGAGTCACAGTGTTATGAGGGGGTCTTATTTTAGACTCATCACCTTGAGTGGGCTCTATATGTTGTCTTCTGTCCCCTGTCCCCTTCATTGCCCTTAATCTAAGAAGTGAAGATCACAAAGCCTCAGCAGATGCCACTAGAGCAAAAGCTGACTTCAGCACTAACTTACCTTCATTTCACTCTATGTTCACTTCATTGGAACTAAGGATTTCTTTTTTTACACCATTTTGGTAGCTCATCAGTGTATATTTTAAATATGTTGCCCATCATTTTTAGTTGTTTACAGTGGGTATGTTGTTTAGCATACCAGACTGTGATACACTGGAAACAGACATGAAGTAAACCTAAACATGATAGGCTCAAACTAGAAACATTTTTCCAAGCCTCATCACCTCCCAAAATCA
Organism: Galeopterus variegatus; assembly: GCF_000696425.1. Classification (NCBI taxonomy): domain Eukaryota; kingdom Metazoa; phylum Chordata; class Mammalia; order Dermoptera; family Cynocephalidae; genus Galeopterus; species Galeopterus variegatus. The sequence continues at coordinate 3,267 of NW_007748890.1, forward strand.
GGAAGTTGAATAACAGTTTAAATTTTATGACAAAATGCATAATTGATGAAATGCCAAATCTGCTAGATTACCTGATGACTAATTATCAAGCCTCTCAATTTATTAAAATATTATATCACCATATTAGTTTCCTAGGGCTTCTGTAACAAATTACCAGAAGCTTGGTGACTAAAATGAACAGAAATGTGTGCCCTTATAGTCCAGAAGGCTAGAAACCCAAAATCAAAATATCAGCAGTGTTGGTTACTTCTAAAAACTCTAAGAGAAACACTGGTCCCAGCCTCTCTTCTAGCTTATGGTGGCTCCTGGCAATCCCTAGCATTCCATGTCCTGTAGCTACTTCACTCCAGTCTCTGCCTTTGTGTTCACATAGCTTCTCTACTTCTAAAAACTCTAAGAGAAACACTGGTCCCAGCCTCTCTTCTAGCTTATGGTGGCTCCTGGCAATCCCTGGCATTCCATGTCCTGTAGCTACTTCACTCCAGTCTCTGCCTTTGTGTTCACATAGCTTCTCTCTGTCTCGCTGTGTGTCCTCTCCTCTTCTTATAAAGACACCAGTCATTAGATTTAGGGCCTACTCTAATCCAGTATGACCTCATCATAACTTAATACTTCTACAAAGACTCTGTTTCCAAATTTCATATTCTGGGGTTCCAAGATAGACATGAATTTGGTAGGAACACTATTTGACCCTCTACAACCTTGAGTTTTCTTCTAAAGAAAAAGTTACCATGTAACTCAGGGAAACAAATTTATGCTGCATCATATCAGAACTTACTTAATAAACTAACATCACTTCTTTCTGTCTTACAGTGTCAGGTATGGTTCATTATCATCTTTCTGACTTCAGATGAGTTTATTATGTATGTCTAAGGTCTCCTCCAAGGGCTCTGTAGCCCAGAGCTCACACTCCTTTCTTCCCACTATCTGAATTCAGTTTTCTAGACAAACTGACAGCTCCAGATCCTTAAAATGACCCATCAGAACACAGCAAGCCATTGAAATTGCATTGAGACTTTTACAGTTCAGCAAGGCAAGCTGGTCAGTTAAACTTCAGTAACAAACTTCATCTACAAAGAAAATTCCAGGATCTGGCTCCAACCTAATTCTCCAGTATATCTCCTGCCAAAATTACTCCCCTACCCACTTCCCTACCCTTGCATTATTCTCTTTGGCAATACAGAATTCCTTGTGATTCTCCACATGTGGGATACTACATCATGCCTCTGTGTCTTTACACAAGCATTTCTTTCTGCCTGGCATGTCCTGACATCTCTCATGCACCTGGTAACCTCCTACTGCTCATCAAAGAAACTAATCAATCATGTTGTCCTCCATGAAAACATCTCTAATCCACCTGCTCAGATAATATTTTTAATAATACTCTTTGTATCAGTCACAGTACTCTGATATTGCACTTTATCTTAAATGTCTTCCTCTACAAGGATGTAAACTCTTTTGTATCCCCAGCCCAGCACAAAAACTGGTGCATGACTGGCACTCAATAACTATTAAATGTATTCAGCAAAATGGGTACTACCTACCTATGTAGGCACAGTATAGTGAAAATAGTAGGGCAAATAAGGCCTGGTTCTAGTTTTCTGAGTATTTATATTCTATCTCTATTTATTGACCTCCATCTAGTAGCGTGAACTTTCAAACTCAGGATTTGCCACTTGATTGCTCGAAACAATTCTGAGTTGGGGGGATGTGATCTATTCAACTGCTGTCACTTCAAACTTGCAAGCAAAACCTTTTAAGCCATCATTCACGATTACTTCTAGACAAACAAATGCTCACTCCTCTCTGCCAAAATCATATACTTCTTTAATCTATTAACCCCTGGCTTCTCTACTGCCAGGCTCACACATCCATCTTTCATTTAATGCTCATCAGGTCAGTCACTTTCGTTCCATTCGGATTTCATATTGTAAACCCTCTGAAAAGAGCACTCTTTTCTAGACCTAGATATATCATTTAATTGATTTAATGCAAAAACTTTTGGGCTCTAACGCTTGTCTTCTTGCTTCATAAATGAAGAAAAAGCTTTTTCTTCTCCCCGAACCACCCAATCCCCTTTTAAAGCATTATTACACCATTTCTTCTGCCCGATGTTTCTTTTCGCTTTGCTCTGGTCAATGTTCCATTACAATTTCTAAGTAAAATGTGAGTTGTTCAAGTAGATGACAATCTACATCAACAGCATCTCACACTACTGTCAATACACATCTTCACAAGGATCTGGTAATGCAATTGTTTCTCCTTTTTCAAATCTGACAAGAGCCTCCGTCTGAATGCAGTGTAACCTTAACCCCTGCACTTTCAAATGCTACAGTTTTAATTTAAAATTTTACTGCTTTCTTTCTGTCTTTCAAATTAACTACAAAGAAAA
>NW_007748890.1:6658-11448 GCF_000696425.1 Galeopterus variegatus
ACAGTTTTAATTTAAAATTTTACTGCTTTCTTTCTGTCTTTCAAATTAACTACAAAGAAAAACTCCAGAAGAGTTTGGCTTTTTCTTTTAGAGACTCTACAATGGGACATTCCCTAAAAAATAGATAGATAAATTTTCTGAAAAATTGAAGATATGCATCAGTGTCTTGTTCAACATAAAGGCAATCTTGAAGCTGTCTTCTTGAAAGAGTTATCTGTAGACTTTTGTGAACAATCAAGGCTGCTATTCTAAATCCAATTCCATTGTGTCATACACGGGTCTCATAATATTTTAAAAGGTTCAATTGTATTAGTTTCCCCTTTTCGTGGAGAAAACTGAAGGAAACTAAATGTGTTGCTTCCTTTTTCATAATCCAAATTTTTCACTTATTTGATTGAATTTAGGACTATGACTCTGTGTGTGTGTACGTGTGTGTGGTGTATGGGGAGGTCCTTTAAAAGGTATTAAGATAATTCTGAATGGCTCAATCTTAAGCCTGGAAAGCTTATTAAAATTAAATTGCTGGCAGGGGCCGTGGGCCTTAGCCCCACCCCCGCCACACATCTAGGCCAGCAACAGAACCAGCCGACACCCATCCTGAGACAGTGTCCAGGCCAGCCCAACCCCCACCCACAGCCAGATCCTAGAATGTACGTATTAACCACCTGTGTTTCTTTGGCATGTGCAACTTATCTGCTCATGTCCTTTACCAAATTCCTGCTTAGATTTTCCTAATTCGTCTTTAAGAGTTCTTTTTGCAATAAGGATGGAATCTTTGTGGTTTTTTTTTGTTTGTTTGTTTAAATAGTAGAGAGTAGGATAATGGTTACCAGAAGCTGGGAGGGGTGGGGGCAGATTAGAGGTGAACTACTGGGGACAAAACTGTGCTGTCCAGGCTAAGTGAATCATTGTTTGTTTGTTTAAATAGTAGAGAGTAGGATAATGGTTACCAGAAGCTGGGAGGGGTGGGGGTTGGGGGCAGATTAGAGGTGAACTACTGGGGACAAAACTGTGCTGTCCAGGCTAAGTGAATCATTGTGCAAGATATGCAGGCATTGAAACAACACACTGTACCCCACAAAAATAAATATAAATAAAATTGAATTTAAAAAATTTTCTTTTAATCTGAATGATTTTGCTATATGACCTTGGGATATTTCTTTAATCTTTATATTCCTCACTAAATGAATTAGATGATCTCTGAATTCTTCCTGGTTCTGACATTCTAAAATATCCCTGATTAAGAAGTTGAGACCTGAATTTTTACTTCTGTGCACAAAGAGTATAGGTACAAGTTTTCCAGGATAATTTCATAAGTGTCTAGGAGAGTCCAGAAATGTCATCCCTTTCCTAGAAAGCCTTCATTTTGTTCTTTCATTCATCTAGCACATCATTGTTACATGTTCGGTTCATGCAAAGACCGAACACCTGCTATCATAGCCCTTCAGCATCCTTCTGGCACAGCCCTCACTACACTGAACCAATGGATCTGAATAAGGTCTGTCTGCACCATTTAAATGTGAACACATTCAGGGCACCTAATATTATTTCCTTCATCTCTGTATTTCCTGGATCTCACATAGTATTGAAAACATAGTAAATACTTAATTACTATTTCCTAAATTATCATAAAGCTGAGAGAAAAGTCATGACTCTCAAATTTCTCCTTGAAATTAAAATGGACTTCCTTGAGAAGCACATTTGAGGTATATTCTTAGTAGCCTTTCCTACTTAAGCTTCGATATCTCTTGCCAGACATGATTCTCAGGCATAAGAGTAATAATGCTCTAAACAAAATGCCATCTTTGTGGGAAGATTAAAATAAATCATCATGCCTTGGTTACCTCACACTTTGAGCGTCGTTGCTATTTTAACCCCCTCTCCCAAAACAGCAAGACAATTCTGTTAGGAAACCTTTCTGACAAGTATACATGGTGGCAGGGGGCAGGGGATAAATATTTTATCTTAATAATCTGCATCAGAATTTTAGGGAGAAAACCATGTTTGAGGAAATGGCTTACATAAATATTTTGACAGGGCATGTCTCATTTTGGATTTTCCCAGAAGCAGACCCTGAAACAAAGATTTGAGAACAAGTGGTTTATTTGGGGGGAGAACTTATAAAACTTGTCTGAAGAGTGCATTGAGAAGAAAGGAAAGGAACCAGTCAACTATGCATTGTCAGCTAAAGCTTAAGCACGCTGGGGAACTGTAAGACTCTTTGTAGAACATATTCTGAGTCAGTGCACTCAAGGTGAAGTCATTGAATGAGGATTGTCTGAGGATAGGATATTCCCTAGTACTTCTGGCTTACCACATGCGTGGTCACATGGGTGGAGCTGACACTGATGACCAAGAAAACCCTAAGACAAAGAGATACAGATGCTATGGTTGAGTTCTGGCCTGCAAGAACTAATATGGTATTTACATGAGAAAAGAATAAGGATTTCAGGATATGAGGGGAGAAGGATGTAAAATTCGAATGGAGAAATGGAGAAACCACCCAAGCAGACACTATACCTTTAGGAACAGCAAATTAACATCCTAGCAGCAAAGTGGCTAATGAAAGTTTATGAACAAGGATGTCTGATGTTCAATTTGTGATTGCTTATATTGCTGAGATCTAAACCCCTTCCTCCATTACCAGCCCTGTTCCCAATTTTCAGTATAGTCAGCTTTATATGAAGGACTTGTGACTGGACTTTTTTTTTAAGTTGAAATTAAAGAAAGGTCTGAATTTCATAGTTTGGTTCAACGTGGTGCGAAACAAAGCCAGGACAAGCATGACATTGGGATAATCCGTAAACACCCCTAATTCACTGGAAGCAGAAGTGCAGAGCCACAGGCGACCACGAGGCAATGAGCACCTCCAGAATTTCAGATTTTTTTAAGAAATGTGGAATTATATCCTCAAATGGTGGTTTATGGAACACTTACCCAGATCTCAAAGGTTAGGAGACACAGCTAACATAAGTAAGACACACATGGAATTAATCTTTTACATATTAACAGTTCATTTTCCACCACTCATACCCACTTACTACAGGGAGCCCCCAATTTACACACAGAAGGCTGTATTACACATACAAAAATAATGGTGAGAAGTGAATCATTTTTCATTTTCCCAGAAAAATGTTAGGTATAAAAGGCCATGTGGCCATATGCTGGACCACATTTCTTCCTTGTTTGTGCAAATGATTCTATAAGACTTTGAGCACCTACCAAACTTCTCTGGTCAACAGTTTCTACCCTGTTCAAAGAGGAGTTTGAGAGATCCTCAGTGTCTCTCGGTGCTTTACTAACTCTTTAAGATTCTTGATTTGATTTTAAGCATTTACAAACATACAGCATTAGACTGAAGGAAGTTGAAGGCTGGTGCCAAATTTTATTTGTATTATTCTGATAGCGATGCTCTTTATCCTCTCACTTGTCCTTCTGACAACTTTATCAAAAACTTTCTGATGCTCCAGTCAATGTTGATTTCTATTGGCTATTTTCTCTTTGTACCCTGTTCATCTATTCACAGCTCTGTCAAGCACTTATCACATATAGTGTTTACCTGCCTCTAGAGAATGAACTCTTTGAAACAGAGCATTAAGCTTTTATCTTAGCAACCCACACTTAGCATGACACCTGAATGTATAATTACTCAATAACAACTGGTTGAATAAATCAATGAGTAAATGAATGAATGACTTGGATCACCTATAGCCCCTAACACCCTTCGGTGATGACGCAAGTTAATTAAGTTTGTAATTGATTATTTTCTTCAAGATCTTCCAGAATTCTTTAAAGAAACTTCAGAAGTTAGTCAGAGTAAAGGCAGGGCAAGAACCAGCTTGGGTGTGGAGAAGTTTGTCTTTTCATTTTTAGACTGAGACCACATAGAACCCCTTATTTTGAATACCTTCAAATGGCAGTGCTTAGGGTTTTAATTGTATACTGTGTTTTAATTCCTAATTTACAGATAGGTCAGAGAAATTGTTTTTTACCATAATTCCCTCTCTGTTTCAAGATACGCTTGAGGAAAAAAGTGGTTGGATTTGATTTCCACAGGATTATTATAATCATTAAACATTTACTGAGAACCTCGTGTGAGTCAAACATTTGCTAGAGGTTACAGAAATACAAAGCAGAAAATGTGGCTCTTGCCATTACAAGCTCATAAAGTGATATAGATACCTCCACACAAAGCAGAGTGCAATTGTTAGGGCTCAGAAGATGTTATCCCCAAAATATGGTGCTTTGACATGCTGGAAAAAAGAAGCAGCTTCAAGGTCTCTCTGACTTTCCCCCTCTCCTTCTCCTGTCTCTCAGTTCTCCTTCACTCTCCAAAAAAACAGGATGGAGCTGGTTCCCTGGTCTGCCTAAAGTTTGAACCTGCAAAGGAAGAAGACAATTACCTCTGTTCGTTTCCCTGAGTTTTCATTAACTTAAATCATAGCATAGGAAGGAAGACTAAAGTCTGTCAACACACCTGGACAGACTTTTTCACATACCATTATCTTCTATTTCATCCCCATTTAGTATTTTAAAGAAAATCATTTACCAGTCACTGTCTGCTCTGCAAGCCAAACAGACTTTGTCCCAGACCATTTTTTATTCTCCAGGTTCACCAAGTTTCCCTGAAAAGCATTTGCTCCTAATCCCCCATCTCTCCTTTCTCTATGGAAATGGGTAGGCCAAACAGACTTTGTCCCAGACCATTTTTTATTCTCCAGGCTCACCGAGTTTCCCTGAAAAGCATTTGCTCCTAATCCCCCATCTCTCCTTTCTCTATGGAAATGGGT
>NW_007748891.1:0-1103 GCF_000696425.1 Galeopterus variegatus
TGACACCCACAACCAATCCCGAGGGTGGGGGACGAGGGCCTCAGCCATGCCCCCCCAGCACAAGCAGCCAGCCCAGCAATGACTACCAAGCAGCAGCAAGAAGGGTCCCACATTCCTGTGCTGGGATGGTGGGGTGCGAGGGCTTTTCCACACCCCCCTGACATCCGCACCCAGCCCAGCAATGACCAAGCCACCACTGGAAGTCCCCCTGTCTCCCCTTTGGGAATGAAGGGGGTACCACAGGCCACAATCCCACCCCTCCTACTTCCTCTTTCTTCCATCACATTTCTTTCCCCATTACCCTCTCTCCCTCCCTCCCAACTGCTCTGCCACAACATCCTAGAATGTAAAAAACAATATTAATAAAATTAAATTTTCTTTAAAAAAATTTTTTTTAAAAAAGCATCAGCAACTAAACTTTTGCAGAGATAGATGTATTCATTATCTTGAATGTGGTGTGTTTTTCATGAGTTTACACTTTTGTCAAAAGTTATCAAATTATACACTTTAAATATGTGAATAATTTGAAACATATTTTATACACTTTAAATAGATTATTGAATGTCAATTACATTTCAATAAAGCTGTTTAAAGAAAACTGGATCAGGCTTCTGAGAAAATTAATTTTTTGCCTTAGATTCTTTGAATCAAAATATATTTTAAAGCATGTTTCTTAATATTTTGGTTGCTTTTTAATAATAAGTTTTTCAGGATTTGTAGTCTGTCACACTGCCAGAAGTGGAAATCTCTTCCTAGATTCTTTTCCACACGATCTTATCCATGAACTATTGATGAAATTCTGCTTTCTAAGACCAAACTATGAGAACATAATTATACCTCTAAAGTTTTCTTAGATTTGCTCCACTCAATAACGAAAATAAGCTACTGACTTTCTAAATACTTATTTATTATTATTATTATTACTACTATTATTTTTTGAACATTAGACATCTTAAATTTATTTAAGATAGTTTTATTTTATAATTTTCAATCATTTGTAAGTGAATAGCATTAAACTCGGATAACTCACCACAGATAGAGATACCTTACATGGGTTTAGTTATAAAATCTTTGAAAAATAATTGATTAATATATCTGTGGGT
>NW_007748891.1:2311-11448 GCF_000696425.1 Galeopterus variegatus
AATATTATCAATAGAATTTATCTTACCATCTTCAAGCTCTTTGCCCAGAACAAAATGAACCCAGCTTTTACTTTCATGAGTCCCTGAAAACTCTTCAGTTATACTTAGTGACAGTCACTTCTCATTTGAAAAACACTGTTCTATCCTAAATATCAATCTCTTAGTCACTACTGTACACTGAATATGGTATGAGATTTTTAGTTTGAAATTAATAGTTGCTGCTTCCAGGTTTGTTTAAATAAATGTTTTATTGTTCACTTACTTTACAGAAGGTATCAGTCCTACATATATGGCTATTTTATTCCAATGAATATTTTGATGTAAAATATGTTCAATTTTCAACTTGCTATATGTAGACTAGAATTTTCATCTTATATGATTTAGGGAGGTTTTGAAATATGACACAGATACAGAAAATATTGCAAGCTCTCATCACATAGGATAATTCACTTTATCACATACCTAATTCAAATTTCTTGAGTATAAGTTTTGATTTGAGATGGATTTTGTCCAGTATTAATTATGTCTTTCCTCTCTAGATTGAAGATATTGACTTAAATTATTTTAAAACCTGTGTTTACAAGTAGACTCACATTTTGAGTGTATAAAATATGGAATTTGCATTACAGAATTTTTGAGTTTCCCGTCTAAGCAAATTTATTGACTAAAACAAACCATCTAAAAAATAACTTACAGCATCTTTTGTTATTGTGTAAAAACTATTTTAATGCTCAGCCCCAAGCAGAGATGGTATCTACATTTAATAACAGCTACTTCAAAGATATGCAGAAACACATTTGCATATGCTACAAGTAGAAGAATTTATGTGCTTAGTTCACGGATATTAAAATTAATTGCAAAATACCACTAAGGGAATTTGTCTTTTGATGTTTTCTGTTGGGGCAAATTTATGTTTTAAGATTAAGCATTAAAAATGAAACAACTGAAAATAATGTATGTTTTCATCCTGTGATTAGTGTGTAGAGCACAGAAACATCCCAACCCATTATTAATTGAGTGTTTTCAAGGATCTGTGTTTAAAATATGCCACAGAAACATGTTTTCAGTACTTTATGAAGAGTTCAATTTCTTTTCTTAAAAAATAATTCTATACCAGCTGCTTTTTGATCTAAAAAAATATATACCAGGTATACGAATATTATGGAGGTGTTTACTGGTAATTTATCACTTAAAGGTTAAAAAAACCTTTTAATTAGTAAGTATGTAATAAGAAACTTAATGAAAATGCCTAGTGAATTTCATTTCACATAAAAATCAGAGGCAAAGTTGACCTTCTGCCTTAGATCATTTTATTCTTTTTCATAATTAAGTTTCTAAGTAATTTCATGGCCCTTAAGTAGCACACTCCTCTGGGTTCTTAGTTCATGTCTAATTTTCTCTTTCCAAAATTTCTGAAGAAAACTTCAGTCTCAGTGGACATGGCTTGATAATCCCCCAACAACGTGCCACCACATCACTGGTCTGAAGTGCTGCCAGCTCACACCTGGTGTTAGTAAAGTGTGGTAAGCAGACAAAATCAGCCAATTTATTGCCCTATAGTTGCCTTAACAAAAAAAAGAAAACAAATAATAGAATATTTGAGATTTTTTTATGAGACACAAGATCAACTAGTTGAGAGATGGAAACTATAGTCCACACTTGATCTAAATTTAGGTGCTTTCTTTTAAGAGTTAGCTACAGGGGTAAGACATTCCCATGAAGGCTGAAATGAAAGAGAGTTCCCTATTCTTGTCAGGGTTACAGTTGATCAGAGCAGATGACATAATCCCTGAGGTGTCTCATCATGGTTTGGTAAGTATCAATATAAAAACCATCTACAAGTGTGGGCTATACTATAAAGCATATGTACTTCACAGGGCCTGGTTTTCCAAAGCCTAGAAGTTTCAAATATTGACCTTGCAAGGCCAGGAAATTTTCCTCAGGCTATAAGTCTCTGTTGCAAGATAAGAATTGTGGCACAGCAGGTTGCTGGCTCAAAGACAGACTAGTTACTGTTTGTTACGTAAAGATACTGAGGAATCGCTATGAGAAGGAATGTTTGCTAAGATCACACTTGTGTTGATAAGATCACCTAATTGTCTACTAGAATGCCATCTGGCTTGTTTCACTGAAAGTTACCAGCCTATATTGTTAAACTATAACCCCACCTTTGTTCTCTTCTTGTAACTTCCTGGTCTGGAAAATAAATGCAGGAAGAGAGCCCCAATTTGGCACTAATTTCCCAAGGAAGTGTTGCCTCTTGCTTGAGGGTTTCCAGGGAAGTTACTACTTCAGGNAATATTGACCTTGCAAGGCCAGGAAATTTTCCTCAGGCTATAAGTCTCTGTTGCAAGATAAGAATTGTGGCACAGCAGGTTGCTGGCTCAAAGACAGACTAGTTACTGTTTGTTACGTAAAGATACTGAGGAATCGCTATGAGAAGGAATGTTTGCTAAGATCACACTTGTGTTGATAAGATCACCTAATTGTCTACTAGAATGCCATCTGGCTTGTTTCACTGAAAGTTACCAGCCTATATTGTTAAACTATAACCCCACCTTTGTCCTCTTCCTGTAACTTCCTGGTCTGGAAAATAAATGCAGGAAGAGAGCCCCAATTTGGCATTAATTTCCCAAGGAAGTGTTGCCTCTTGCTTGAGGGTTTCCAGGGAAGTTACTACTTCAGGGCCTCTCACTGCTCAGAAGAGATGGGCTTTGAGTGATCCTTTGCATCTCCATCACCCATGGGAAGTGGTGTGACAAATCAGTGGGGGCGAAGCAATACAAAGCAACATACAAGTAGACAATGGTTGATAAGGAAGAAATTAGAACATATTGCAAAATTTTTCTTTACTTTTTGTGTACTGTTTGAGTGCAAACAGAATGAGTCTAAAATAGGCTTCTGGAGAGTCCCTTATCTCCATGATCTCCTTTCTTTTCTATTTTCCTCCCTGTTCCCCACTTCCACTATCATGCCCTCAGTGTTCCTTATGTTTTATCCTCTCCCCAAAGTCCCAGTCATCTCGGGGAGAGGTGCCAATAAACCCTGATGCTCTGATTATTAACTTTTCACTCTAACCTGGAAAATTATCACCATGGATTTACTGGGGGAGGTAAATTCTAAGAGGAAGCTTTAAATCTTTAATTAGCTCTGATATAAAGTATCTACAAAGTAAAGCTTTCTTTTGCTAACCCTGAATGTTTTTCATAGCAAACTTTAATATCTTATTAAACTGGTGAATCTTATTTCATTTACTCTATCTTATTAGGATTAAAGATAGATGAAAAGAAAAGAAAAGAAAGAGAAAAGTCTAATTTTCTCAAATAAATACTAAATAGATAATTTTAAGAGGACACTTAAAAGAATAAATAGAACAGTGGAGTAACAACTATATATCCAATACCACAGGAATGTCAAATGAGAGAAAAATAGACGTGGGGTTAAATTAATTGGAGAAATCTTATGGGAACATTTTTATTATAGGTCTTGTGGAAAAAAAAAAACATATTACAGGTGAAGTGAAAAAAAGAATAAGAGTTAAGTCCAGGGATCGGGGCTGGGAAGAAGCAAGTTATATAGAAAAGATAATAAGAAATTATGAATAACTAGAATTGAAGAGCCAAGTGGAGAAAAATTAGAAGATGAATCTTTGATAAACAAAGTGACATGACTCGATAAATTTAATTGTAATTTTGAGACATTGCAACTAATGAAGTTTCTAGAACTGGGGAGAACAACCGGTTATTCCCAAAGCCTATTTTTGCCTTCTAGCATGGTTAATGGATTTTTAGCTAGCACACAATTGTCCAGCTAGCTACTACCATTCTCAGTCTCCTCTACAACAATGTTACTTTGTGCAATTGAGTTTTTGCCAGTGGAAGGTGAGTAGGGGAATTAATATGGATAATTTCAGGTAACCTAATGTGATAGTTTTTTTTTTTTTTTGTTATGTTGGCTTGTCTAGGCTACAGTTCCCAATTAGTCAAATGCTCTCTAGGTGTTTCAGTGAAGAGATTTTTTCACATATAAAGTCCCTAATCAGTTGACTTTAAGTAAGGAAGATGATCCTGTATAATTTGTGTGGGTCTGACTTAATTGCAGTTGGAGGGCCTCAAATCAGAGCAGAGGCTTCCCATATTGAGAGAGAAAGAAAGAGACAGAGAGGAGAATAAGGAGAAGGAGGAGAACGAGCATGGAGGAGAAAAAAGAAAAGAAGGAAGAAGGAGGACAAGAAAAGGAAATGAAAAAATTCTGCTTTGCACGGCAGCTTCAGCCCGTGTCCATGGAGTTCCACCCTGTTCGGGATCTTCTCTTCCAGAGCACCTGCCCTGTGGATTTTGTACTTGCTTAGCCAGACATTTGCACGAGTATAAGCAAATTCCTCATAAAGAAACTATTTATGTAGTACCTAATTGCATAAGTAAATTATGAATATTAAATATAACATATTCTGTATTATAATTTATATATGTATATATGCATATGAGTGTGTATGTATGTGGGTATACTATTGGTTTCTCTTCTCTGACTGAATCCCTACTCTTACACCTGCATAATGTGAAAATACTCTCACTTCTTCGCTTACCACCTACCAGCCTACCTGGGATTGAAACACAAATGTGAGCAGGCCTAACTAACTTGGACCATGAAGACCAGGGCAACAAATTACAATATGACAGAAAAAGGTGGAATTAAACTGGATTCTTGAAAAAAAAAAACAAAAAAACAACTCATGGAACCAAGTTGCCCACCTGTCTTGGACTGCCCACCTAACTCTACACTTATAAAAGAAATAAACTTTTATTTTGTTTGAGACAGTATGTTCTGGGGGTCAATTTACTTATTCAGTAGCTTAGTTTATATCCCACTTGTTATAGGACTATGTTCTTAACGAATAAAAATGTTATTTGGAAAGGTTTGGACACTATGGTGTTTAGTCAACTGGATCAGAAAGACTGGAAACAAGGTGACATTAACAAGGATGATGTTACTTCCATTCTGCTTGGATACTGTTGCTTATGAAGTCCCTTACCACTATGAGGCATAGAATTTTATAGAAGGCTGAAATATTTCCAGTGTGAGAAGCAAAGGAATATCAGAGATATATACTTGATAGTGGTTATATAATCTTACCCCATCAGCAGTTCTGAAAAACCCATATGAATGCTGAGTGGACAGATAGGTTCAAACTCTGTCTCTGTTGCTGTGTGACCTTCGAAAGTTAGATAATAAACTTTACCACTTCAGTTTTGTCATCTCAGAAGAGGGAGTAGTTTAAATAACTCTGCTTCTGAAATTCTCTGACTCCACATGTTGTTTGTCCTTATAGTAAAGTATAAGAATTCTGAGGAAATAAATGGTGTTTAGAATTGATTACTTACAACTGTGATTATTGCTAAAGAAAAACATTTCATGTAACATGCTAACTTCCACATGACTATGCTCAAAAATTGCTTACCCCAACAAATGAGATAGAAAAAACATTTGATTTGCAGTACCTAGTATTGTCAGAAATAGTAGCAGTAAGTTTTTTGGATTAAGAACTGGTAATTGAACTCTGAATTAGAATATATTACAACCTACTAGCTATTCGTCTTGGCCATTTTTCATCTGAAATTGTTGTTTGAGTTCAATTGCTAATTCAAAAATTAAATTAATTTAAATGAAATTCAAAATTAATTTTTCTCCTTAAGATTATAATACTTATAATTTTAAAATTATTTACCCCTTAAGATTCAAGGAAGAAAAAACCACACTGTTGCCAAAATAAGCTACATGGAGTTTTCTAATTTGCCCCATGCTCTTTCTTTATCCTAAGTTTTTATTCTTGCTATTTCTTTTTCCTGGAATATAATTCTTCCTGGTCAAGATTTCTTGCCATATCTTTGAGACACAATCATGTGATAAGTCATTGTGTCTTCTCCCGACAAGACTGGAATAGTGACCCATTTACTAGACTCTAGTCTTCTGTAGTATTCTATTTTGTATGACATGTACACTCTACTGGGATTAAAGTACCTATTTCCATTCTGTGATTGGAACACTTGGGGCTGCTTTGTTGAAACCCTAGATAGACACAGTGACATTTTAAAAAATGGAATGCAATTGTGTAACCATGTTATAACAAGAATTTCTTAGGTGGGCAATTAAGTGTTAATGCAGTACTTTCAGTATGAAGTGGTTTAAAGGACAGTAAGTCTTTTAAATAGAGATATCTATTTATTTGTCTGTCTACCTATCTAAATTTTATCCTGGTCACTGTGGAATTCACACTGACTATATTGATGGCCTCTTGGCAGGAGAGTTAATAAGAATCAGAGTTTGTACCTTCCTAGGGAGTGTTTAATGTTTTGCACTGTAATTCATTAGTACTTCTTTCTATCACTCCTGCTTTTCAGGGGAAAAGAAAAATACCCTGCATTCAAAACGCTTGCATAATGGGCTATACCTTATAAGTAATATTAGTTAAAGTCGCATCTAACCAGCAACACCTGCTACTGCCTCTTCCAAATTCCCATTAAAATACCTACGAAAACATATACAAATTTAAAAACTCAGAATGAAACCCAAATTATGAGATTCAACCTATTGATAGCATTTAGGAAACATTTCTACTAATGAGAAGTGTGATGATCCTGGATTGCAAAAAATCAACAACCAACCACACAAAATATCAATCGGATGAGCACATGACAATGACAAAAATGTGGCACCTCTGTTCCCTGAAGAAAATAAGAAGTGAATCCACTTCTTCCTTATGTCTGGTCTTTGGCTCAAAAAATAAATAAATAAATAAAAGAGAAATGAATAAAAAATATTGGATAACATTCTTATGTGTACTGTGCATATTATATCTTGAGTGACCCAGAGTGCATTTTCTCATACCACCATCATTATCCCCATTGATATCTCTTATATATAATCATTAACAAATGATGAATCACAAAATGCACCTGGACAAGACACCGAGCAATGGATGAACGAGGATTGGGTGAGATGGACATGCAGCAGGTCACTTCTCCAAAGATCTAGTTTTCACAATTATTATGCTACATGTTGGGGAAGAGGTCAGAGGAGTCCAAACAAAATTGTACTATACACTTAAGATGATGCTTTTAAAAAATCTTTTCTCTGATTAGATATTCAGGGAGTTAAAGAATGGTGGTGGTAGAATGGGGAATGAAAGTGATAAAAAAATAATAGCCAACACTTTTGTAACATTTCCTATGTGACAAACATTATTCTTAGCACTTTATGCGCATAAATTCAGTTAACTCTCTCAAAAACCATTTAATTAACTTTTGCTGAAATAAAGGAGTGAGGGGAAGTCAACCATTGTCCTGTCTTTATCCCATGCAAAAAATGTAGTGTTTGGCCAAGGTCAACACTAGGTAATCGTTCCAATAAGCTTCTTAATGCTAAGACTTGGCTTAATTCTTTAGAAGTTTTGTTTTGTTTGATATGTTCTTGTTTTTGTTTTGCTTTGTTTTGTTTAAGGCCAGCTCCAGTGTTAGGAAGACAATGTGAGAACAACTCCTGTTCTCCTCAGCTGCTAGTGTGTCAGTCTGGGACAATGCAGGTGCCCCTTAGAGATCTGCTGCAGGGCTGAGCATGCGCTGCCTCGGCTGCTTCAGTGTCTGAGGGATGGGCTTGCTTTCTCTGTTTCTGGGTTTCTTTCTGCAATGCAGTCAATACCTGAGCCCACTTCTCGTTTTGACTTTGCAATCTGAATTGTAGTGAAGGAAGCAAACAGTTCTTACACAGGCAAGTCTTCAGGCAGTCTGGTTGGGAACTGGGCCGTGTGAATGAAGTCCACTTTGGTCTGGATGTCCTCAAACAGCCTGAGGACACCCAGGGCTGTGCAGAACAGGAACTCTTCCCCATCTCTACAGAACAGGTCCCAGATATGACAGGTGAGGTCGATGGGCAAAGAATCACTATATAAGGTAAAGATCCAACCATTAGGTAGATGTCTGGAGTTGTTTTTCTTTAAGTGAGCAAATAATTTCGGCAAACTTTCTTCAAAGAATACCTCAAAGTCAGCAAAATAAGTCGACATAAAGCCATGGTCCACTCAGAAAAACACTATTTGATAGGGTTTATTCAAAAGATTAGGAAAAAAAAACAATAAAGGCATCTGTAGTATCTAAGTTCAAGATCAACACTGCCACTGTAAAGAACATGCACTGAACATAACACACATCCGGTTTGTAACACGTATTGGTACCCTAAATACTGTGCAACATGCCATGATACGGACCGCCTTGCTGAAAAATGAAGAGATTAAGAAATGTTCTAGAAATTTCCAGTTTAATAAGCTCCAGACTGGCTTTAGTATGGAACAGACTGGACAGAGAAGTGATCGACACTCAGAGGATTGGTGAGTCAGGTATTTTATCACCCCAGAGGGCCCAGAAAAGCTAGTGCTCCAAGATCTGAGCCCGGAGCACAAATGTTGCAGGGTTTATATAAGCAAACTCTTCTGGGTTTTAGGTTTCAGTTTCTTAGCATTCATATGGCTAAGGCAGCTGTAAGTTTCGTTTTCTCCGAGTTTATGTGGTCCAGCAGTACCTAATGTGATAAGCAGGCATGGTTGTAGAAGTGAGGAATGGAAGCAGTTGATTAACAGCTAAGCTGATGCAATAAGCAAGTACTATTTCAAAGGCAAAGCAGGCTACTGAAAGAATTAATTTCAAATTTTCCCAACAGCTTCTCTGTCTGCTGCTGAAGAACCGGCATCTTCATAATCCACTTCAGAACCTCTTCTGCTAAGGGACTGCCACCTTTCCTTGGCTCGGGCAAGACAGATGTCAAAGAGTTCTTTACTGAATAAAAAGAGCAAACAGCAAACTATACTGAGCACCCATTGTTGGAAATACAATCTTGAGGATATAGAGAAGGATCAAAGAGCCATCTGAAAGTTATTTACCAAAGACTTAGAGAATTATTTAGAAATCTATTAATATCTTTAATAATATTCAGGAAAAGAGAGAAATGTATACCATGCAAAGGCTATTTATACTTTGAGATAAAAAAGCACTATAATATTATGTGTGGAATGAATGACTGAAAATTAACTAGTAATATTAGAATAGAATCTAAATATCAAGGCCATATAAAGATAAGTAAACAATGTA
>NW_007748892.1:0-1776 GCF_000696425.1 Galeopterus variegatus
TCTAATCCCATCAATCTAATTAAACTAATCAAACTAATCTCATCAATCTGATTAAACTAATAAATCTAATCTCAGCAATCTAATTAAAGTAATCAAACTAGTCCCATCAATGTATTTAAATGAATCAAACTAATCTCCTCAATCCAATTAAATTAATTAAACTTGTCTCATCAATCTAACTAAACTAATCCAACTAATCCCAACAATCTAATTATAGTAATCAAACTAGTCTCATCAATCTAATTAAACTACTCAAACGAATCTCATCAATCTCATTAAACTAATCAATCTAATCTCATCAATGAAATTAAACTAATCAAACTAATAACATCAATCTAACTAATCAAACTAGTCTCATCAATCTAATTAAACTAATCAAACTAATCTCATCAATCTAATAAACCTAATCAAAATAATCGCATCAATCTACTTAAAAAGTCGAACTAATCCCAACAAAATAATTAAACTAATCGAACTAATCCCAACAATCTAATTAAACTAATCGAACTGATAACATCATTCTAATTAAACTAATCGAACTAGTCTCATTAATTTAAATAAACTAATCAAACTAATCCCAACAATCTACTCAAACGTAATCGAACTAGTGTCATTAATTTAAATAAACTACTCAAACTAATCCCAACAATCAACTCAAACTAATCAAACTAGTCTCATCCATCTAATTATACTAATTGATCTAATTCCAGCAATCTAATTAACTAATCAAACTAGTCTCATCAATCTAATTAACTTAGTCAAACTAATCTCATCAATCTAATTAAACTTATCAAGCTAATCTCATCAATCTAATTAAACTAATCAAACTAGTGTAATCAATCTAATTAAACTAATCAATCTAATCTCATCAATCTAATCAAACTAACGAAACAAGTCTCATCAATCTAACTAAAGTAATCAAACTGATCTCATCAATATCATTAAACTATTCAAACTAGTCTCATCAATCTCATTAAACTAATCAAACTAGATCTCTTGACTTTGCTCGGAACTGTCAGGCACCCTCTTGCCACAGGGCCTTTGCCCTAGCTTTGGCCTCTGCCTGGGACGTTCATGCCCACCCCTCAATCTAATTAAACTCATCAAAGTAGTCTCATCAATCAAATTAAACTAATCAAACTAATCTCATCAATCTACTTAAACTAATCAAACAAATCTCATCAATCTAATTAAACTAATTAAAGTAATATCATGTATCTACTAACTAAACCAATCACACTAGTGTCATCAATCTAATTAAACTAAGCAAACCAATCCCATCATTCTAATTAAACTAGTCAAACTAATCCCAACAATCTACTCAAACTAATCAAACTAGTCTCATCCATCTAATTATACTAATTGAACTAATTCCAGCAATCTAATTAACTAATCAAACTAGTCTCATCAATCTAATTAACTTAGTCAAACTAATCTCATCAATCTAATTAAACTAATCAAGCTAATCTCATCAATCTAATTAAACTAATCAAACTAGTGTAATCAATCTAATTAAACTAAACAAACTAATCTCATCAATCTAATCAAACTAATGAAACAAGTCTCATCAATCTAACTAAAGTAATCAAACTGATCTCATCAATTTCATTAAACTATTGAAACTAGTCTCATCAATCTAATTAAGCTCATCAAACTAATCTCATCAATCTAATTAAACTATTAAAGGGAGTCTCATCAATCAAATTAAACTAATCAAACCAATCCCATCAATCTAATTAAACTAATTAAAGTAATATCATGTATCTACTAACTAAA
>NW_007748892.1:3701-4166 GCF_000696425.1 Galeopterus variegatus
GCAGTAAAACTAATCTCATCAATCTAATTAAACTAATCAAACTAATCTCATCAATCTACCTTAAATAATCAAAGAAATCTCATCATTCTAATTACACTAGTCAAACTAATCTCATCAATGAAATTAATTTAATGCAAATTAATCTAATCAAACTGATCTCATCCATCTCATTAAACTAATCAAACCAATCCTATCAATCTAATTAAACTAATTAAATTAATGTCATGAATCTACTAACGAAACCAATCAAACTAGTTTCATCAATCTAATTAAAATAATCAAACCCATCACAACAATATAATTCAACTAATCAAACTAGTCTGATCAATCTAATTAAAATAATCAAAATAATCTCATCAATCTACTTAAACTAATCAAAAAAATCTCATCAACCTAATTAAGCTAATCAAACTAATCTCCTCAATCTAATTAAATTAATCAAACTAGTCTCATCAATCTAACTAA
>NW_007748892.1:6232-6841 GCF_000696425.1 Galeopterus variegatus
ATTAAAATAATCAAACTAATACCATCATTCTAATTAAACTAATCAAACTCGTCTCATCAATATAATTAAACTAATCAAACTAGTCTCATTAATTTAAATAAACTAATCGAACTGATCCCAACAATCTACTTAAACTAATCAAACTAGTGTCATCAATCTAATTATACTAATTGAACTAATCCCAGCTGTTGGTTCCTCGCCACCGGGGACNTCTCATCAATCTAATTAAACTAATCAAACTAATCTCATCAATCTGATTAAACTAATCAATCAAAACCCATCAATCTAATTAAACTCATCAAAGTAGTGTCATCAATCAAATTAAACTAATCAAACTAATATCATCAATCTAATTAAACTAATGAAAGTAATGTCATGAATCTAGTAACTAAACCAATCAAACTAGTTTCATCAATCTAATTAAACTAAGCAAACTAATCTCATCAATCTACTTAAACTAATCAAACCAATCTCATCAATCTATTATAACTAAATCTAATTAATCTAAGCAAACTAACCTCATCATTCTAATTAAACTAGTCAAACTCATCCCAACAATCTATTTAAATTAATCAAACTAATCTCATCAATCTAACTAAACTAATCAAA
>NW_007748892.1:7161-9338 GCF_000696425.1 Galeopterus variegatus
ATAATCAAACAAATCTCATAATTCAATTAAACTAATCAAACTAATCTCATCAGTCTACTTTAAATAATCAAACAAATCTCATCATTCTAATTACACTAATCAAACTAATCTCATCAATCTACTTAAAATAATCAAACTAATCTCTTCAATCTAGTTAATCTAATCAAACTAATCTCATCAATCTAATTAAAGCAGTAAAACTAATCTCATCAATTCAATTAAACTAATCAAACTAATCTCATCAGTCTACTTTAAATAATCAAACAAATCTCATCATTCTAATTACACTAATCAAACTAATCTCATCAATCTACTTAAAATAATCAAACTAATCTCTTCAATCTAGTTAATCTAATCAAACTAGTCTCATCAATTTAATTAAACTAATCAAACTAGTCTCATCAATCTAATTAAACTAAACAAACAAGTCCCATCAATCTATCTAAACGAATCAAACTAATCTCCTAAATCTAATTAAACTAATCAAACTGATCTCATCAATCTAACTAAACTCACCAAACTAATCTCATCAATCTAATTAAACTAATCAAACTAATCTCATCAATCTACTTAAACTAATCAAACTCGTCTCATCAATTTAATTAAACTAATCAAAGTAATCTTATCAGTCTAATAAAAATAATCATGCTAATCTCATCAATCTAATATAACTAAACAAACTAATCCCAATAATCTAATGAAACTAATCAAACTAGTCTGATCAAACTAATTTAAATAATCAAACTAATCTCATCCATCTACATAAACTAATAAAACTATTCTCATCAATCTAATTAAACTAATGAAAATAATCTCAACAATCTCATTAAACTAATCAAACTAGTCGCATCAATGCAGTTAAATGAATCAAACTAATCACATCAATCTCATTAAACTAATCAAACTAGTCTCATCAATCTAATTAAATTAAGCGAAGTAATCCCAACAATATATTTAAACTAATCAAACTTGTCTCTACAATCTACTTAATCTTATTAAACTAGTCTGATCAATTTAATTAAACTCATCAAACTAATCTCATCAATCTCCTTGAAATAATCAAACAAATCTCATCATTCTTATTACACTAATCAAACTAATCTCATCAATCTACGTAAAATAATCAAACTAGTCTCATCAATTTAATTAAGCTAATCAAACAAAACTCATCAATCTAATTAAACTAATCAAATTAATCTCTTCAATCTAATTAATCTAGTCAAACTAGTCTCATCAATTTAATTAAACTAATCAAACTGATCTCATCAATCTAATTAACCTAATCGAACTAGTCTCATCAATCTCATTAAACCAATCAAACTAGTCTCATGAATCAAATTAAACAAATCAAACTAATCTCATCAATCCAATTAAACTAATCAAATTAGTCTAATCCATCTCACTAAACTTGTCAAAATATTCTCATCAATCTAACTAATCCAACCAGTCTAATCAATCTAATTAAACTAATCAAACTAATCTTATCAATCTAATTTAACTAATCAAACTAATCCCAACAATCTAATTAAACTAATCATGCTAATCTCATCAATCTAATTTAACTAATCAAACTAATCCCAACAATCTAATTAAACTAATCATGCTAATCTCATCAATCTAATTTAACTAATCAAACTAATCCCAACAATCTAATTAAACTAATCAAACTACTCTTGTAAATCCATTTTAAATAATCAAACTAATCTCATCCATCTAACTAAACTAACCAAACTAGTCTCATCAATCCAATTAAACTAATCAAACTAGTCTCATCAATCTAATTAAGCTCATCAAACTAATCTCATTCCTCTAATTAATTGATCTAATCCCAACATCTAAATAAACTAATCAAACTAGTCTCATCAATCTAATTAAAGCAGTAAAACTAATCTCTTCAACATAAACTAATGAAGCTAATCTCATCAATCTACTTAAAATAATCAATCAGATCTCATCATTCTAATTACACTAAAAAAACTAATCTCATCAATCTACTTAAACTAATCAAACTAGTCTCTTCAATGTAATGAAACTAATCAAACCAACCTCATCAATCAAATTAAACTAATCAAACTAATCTCTTCAATCTACTTAAACTAATCAAACTAGTCTCATCAATTTAATTAAACTAATCTAATCTCATCAATCTAATTAAGCTAATCAAACAAATCCCATCA
>NW_007748892.1:10022-10782 GCF_000696425.1 Galeopterus variegatus
CTAAAAAAACTAATCTCATCAATCTACTTAAACTAATCAAACTAGTCTCTTCAATGTAATGAAACTAATCAAACAAACCTCATCAAAACCAATCAAACTTATCTAATTAATCTAATTAAATAATCCAACGAGTCTCATCAATCTAATTAAAGTAATTGATCTAATCCCATCAATCCAATTAAACAAATCAAACTAACCTCATCAATCTAATTGAACTAATCAAATTAGTCTCATCAATCTAATTAAACTTATCAAATTAATCTCATCAATCTAATTAAACTAACAAAACTAATGTCATCAATCTAATAAAACTAATCAAGCTAATCTCCTCAATCTAATTAATCAAATCAAACTAATGGAAACAATCAAATTAAACTAATCAAATTAATCCCAACAATCTCATTAAACTAATAAAACTAATCCTAACAATCTAATTAAACTAATTAAAGTAATGTCATGAATCTACAGAATAAACCAATCAAACTAGTTTCATCAATCTAATTAAACTAAGCAAACTTATCTCAGCATTCTAATTAAACTATTCAAACCCATTTCAACAATCTAATTCAACTAATCAAACTAGTCTGATCAATCTAATTAATATAATCAAACTAATCTCTTCAATCTACTTAAACTAATCAAACAAATTTCATCAACCTAATTAAATTAATGAAAATAATCTCAACAATCTCATTAAACTAATCAAACTAGTCTCATCAGTTCAATTAAACTAATCAAACTAATCTCATCAATCTCATTA
>NW_007748892.1:11071-12347 GCF_000696425.1 Galeopterus variegatus
CGACTAGTCTCATCAATCAAACTAATCAAACTAATCCCATTAATCTATTTAAACTAATCAAGGTAGTCTCATCAATCTAACTAAACTAATCAAACTAATACCAACAATCTAATTATAGTAATCAAACAAGTCCCATCAATCTAATTAAACTAATCAAACTAATCTCATCAATGAAAGTAAACTAATCAAACTAATCTCATCAATGAAAGTAAACTAATCAAACTAATCTCATCAATGAAAGTAAACTAATCAAACTAATCTCATCAATGAAAGTAAACTAATCAAACTAATCTCATCAATGAAAGTAAACTAATCAAACTAATCTCATCAATGAAAGTAAACTAATCAAACTAATCTCATCAATGAAAGTAAACTAATCAAACTAATCTCATCAATTTCATTAAATTAATCAAACTAGTCTCATCTATCTAATTAAACTAATCCAGCTAATCCCAACAATCTATTTAAACGAATCAAACTAGTCTCATCAATCTATTTAAACTAATCAAAGAAGTCTCTTTAATTAAATTAAGCTAATGAAACTAATCTCATCAATCTAATAAAACTAATCAAACTAATCCCATCAATCTAATAAAACTAATCGTACTAATCTCATCAATCTACTTTAACTATTCAAACTAATCCCAGCACTCTCTTTAAACTAATCAAATTAGTCTCATCAATGAAATTAAACTAATCAAACTAATCTCATCAATCTCATTAAACTAATCAAATTAGTCTCATCAATCTCATTAAACTAATCAAAGTAATCTCATCAATCTAATTAATCTTACAGAACTAATCTCATCTATCAAATTAAACTAATCAAACTAGTCTCATCAATCTCATTAAACTAATGAAACTAGTCCCATCAATCTATTTAAATGAATCAAACTAATCCCCTTAATCTAATTAACTTAATCAAACTAGTCTCATCAATCTAATTAAACTAATCAAATGTATCTCATCAATCTCATTNCTCATCATTCTAATTAAACTAATCAAACTAAGTATATAAAATCTCAATAAACTAATCAAACGAGTCTCATCTATCTAATTAAAATATTCAATATAGGCTCATCAATCTAATTAAACCATTTAAACTTATCCCATTAATCTAATAAAATAATCCGACTAGTCTCATCAATCAAACTAATCAAACTAATCACATTAATCTATTTAAACTAATCAAACTAGTCTCATCAATCTAACTATACTAATCAAACTAATACCAACAATCTTATTATAGTAATCTAACTAGTCTCATCAATCTAAT
>NW_007748892.1:17655-17887 GCF_000696425.1 Galeopterus variegatus
TAATCTAATTAAATAATCCAACTAGTCTCAAAAACTAATTAAACTAATCAAACTAATCCCAATAATCCAAATAAACCAATCAAACTTATACCATTTATCTAATTAAATAATCTAACTAGTCTCATCAGTCCAATTAAACTAATGAAACTAATGACATCATTCTAATTAAAGTAATCTATCTAGTCTCATCCATCTAACTAAACTAATCAAACTATTCTCATCAATCTAATTG
>NW_007748893.1:0-629 GCF_000696425.1 Galeopterus variegatus
AATTGAGAAATGCAGAGAAAGGCTGACTTGATTTATACACAAAAATTCATTTCTATATATACTTGTGAAGGAGAGGATTTCAGAAGGTGGAGGAAAGGGTCCTTTAGGGTTTTGCAAGCACTAAAAAAGGGAGATTCAGAAAGTAGCTAGCTCGGATGGATGAAACACAGGAATGAACTGTCCAAATAGGATTTTTAGGAAATATAAATTTTTTTTTAGTAAGTATTATTATTACTATTTTTTTTTTTTAAAGATGACCGGTAAGGGGATCTTAACCATTGGCTTTGATGTTGTCAGCACTGTGCTCAGCCAGTGAGTGAACCGGCCATCCCTATATGGGATCCGAACCCATGGCGTTGGTGTTATCAGCACCGCACTTTACCGAGTGAGCCACGGGCAGGCCCTCATTAGTAAGTATTATTAACCTTCTATCCTTTTCACCAGGCTTCAATAAAGACATGTTATTTATCTTTCTTTTTTAATTTAATTTTATTTATTATTATTATTATGAATATTCATGAGTTACAAATTACCAGAAATTGCTTTCATACCCCATGTCCCCACCCAGTTGTCCCCAACCACCCTCCCTCACCCCACCCCTGCTTTTTCAAGGTCTTGAGAGGGATATA
>NW_007748893.1:4784-6127 GCF_000696425.1 Galeopterus variegatus
TACTGTGCATCATACCCAGCCTCCCAGGGCCTTTGGTATTTAGTTGACCTCAGTTATTGATGCTAGAGCAATTTTCAATTTATCAAAGATAAAGAGTAAACTCCTCAGACCAGCATTTCAGGCCCTCTATGAACTAGCTCTTACTTTACCTCTTTTGATGTCATCATATCCACAGTCTATTCCAGTCTTAACAAACCAATGACAAGCTCACCAGTGCAATATGGCTCTCTCCTGCCTCTGGGTCTTTGCAGATACTGTTCCTTCTGGAGGGAACAACTTTCTCCCATTCTTGTCTTCTGAAAACTCTAAGAATGTCCCATAATACAGTTTATATGTCATCTTCTCTAAGAAGCTGTGCCTGAAACCACTCTCAGCCTATACTAACTCCCAGCCTGCATCAGGTGCCCTCTCCACTGCCACCCTCCCTCACCCGTGTCTTTCCCTGAGTCTTCCACAGCTCCCTGTGCCATAACACACTACTGTAATTCCCTATTTATATATTGGTTTTCCCCACTAACTGGTTTGGTTTCTAATGTTGGAGATTGATTTCACATAAATGTAGTCCTCCAAAATAAAGTGCTTAACAAATGTTTGTAAAATGAATCGAGTGACCAACAAATGAAAGAACAAATTAATGAATAAGAATGTTGGCTTCTCTAGTAAACAATCTATGTATGCATTATATGGTTTATAAAGATCATTCACTTGCCAATGCTAAAAAATCAATTTTGTGTCCTATTGTGGGCATCTAAGTATATTAGGTTAGGTATAATTTGGGGGTCAGAATTTCAGGAACCGAGAGTTATTTAAGTAAGAATATTAATTAAGTAGTCTTTTACTAGGGTTTATTCAGGGGTCCATAAACTCACTAAAATTATATGCAAAATTATGTTAGTATATATGCATAAGCCTGCACCTTATGTTTACATGTTCTCCCCTATCAAACAGGTTGGCAAGTGTTCATTGAAAGGAAGTGTGGAAAGTGGCCAGGCCCATTTCAGACAAGCACCATGGAAACACTGCTAGACAATGAGGAGACTGAGGAGGGGATAGGTGATCATAAGAATGAGATGGCAGCTCCAAAGTAAGGGCAATTTAAACATTTACATTTATTATTGGGTTCTCATCTGATGAAGTGTGTCACCATCAAGTATAGAGTTAAAAAATATAACGTACTTGCCAATTCAAGTGTGACAAGATTAGATTTTATACCCCCACCCCCACTCTGTTAAGGAGTCTGTGTTTGCCCTTTGTGTGCAGTTGTCTACAATGCGGAAAGGAGAATTGAGAAATGCAGAGAAAGGCTGACTTGATTTATACACAAAAATTCATTTCTATATATA
>NW_007748893.1:7218-8633 GCF_000696425.1 Galeopterus variegatus
TATTAACCTTCTATCCTTTTCACCAGGCTTCAATAAAGACATGTTATTTATCTTTCTTTTTAAATTTAATTTAATTTATTATTATTATTATGAATATTCATGAGTTACAAATTACCAGAAATTGCTTTCATACCCCATGTCCCCACCCAATTGTCCCCAACCACCCTCCCTCACCCCACCCCTGCTTTTTCAAGGTCTTGAGAGGGATATATGTTTCTTGATTAGCAGGGTGCCATATGGCAACAGTCCTCAAAGCAGAGGCAGGCAGGCCCCAATTTATTTGTTCAGGTTACACAGGTTTCTCTGCTCCTTCTGCTAAGGGGCAGCCTGGGATCCACACCCAAACACATCTATTTTTGGTCTAGGTTGTGTAAGTTGGGGGAAATGAGAGGCTAATTGACCCCTTATCAGCAGTTTCACTAACCAAGCCACTCCCAGAGTTTTGTTTGTTTTGTGGGAAGTCTGGGTCATTCTTTAGGTGGGGAAACTCCCCAGGACAAACTACTAAGTCCCTGAACCAAAGAAAACAAAAGGTATTATCATTTTCTCCTGAGTAATTTTTTGAATGACTCTATTTCTTTTACTAGTAAAATGCAATACTATTCAACTACAATGCGATTTAAAAATTGTTTGTAGTGGATACTGTGGTGTGTTGCTAAGATCCAGCCCCTCCTCTTGAGACAAAATAGGGGTAGGTCTGGGAACCAAACTGACTCTATTCCTCCCTCCCCACACAGAGAACACTTTGTTACTTTTCTACTCTTCAATCATGAGACCCCCCCCCTCCCCCAGGGCACATGATTATACCATGGTCTGCCCTGATAAAATAAACTGAGATAAGAGGGGAACAGATATTCACCAAGTTGCAAAACCCCTCCCCAAAGCTTATTTCCCAAAATTGCAAAAATTAAATTGCAGATTAACCTTAAGACCCCTTTAGGAATTCCTGCATTTGCACAAAGCTTCAAGATGAGTGCTACAATGACCCTTCTGGGGTGAGAATAATGAACACCACCACCATCTTGGACCTACTGAGCAGGAACAAGGACAAAAGCCCCAACTGGGCATGCATCCATGATGCAACCAAGAAGAACAGAATGGACCACCTCCAGAGGCACAAAATGATGATTCTGGCCTGCACCCTTTAACACCTTTCCCTATAAAGGACACTGAACAGCTCCCCTCAGAGGGCTAGCTTTGCTGTAGCTATCTGCTATGTGCATAAGTCTATCTCCTCTTTTAATAAAGTGTTGCTTGCTTTACTGCTGGGTGCATTGTTCACTTCTATAATTTTGGGACCCAGGAGCCTAATTCAGTAACACTCTCAGGCCTAAAGCTCCCATTCCTCCAGCTGCTGGAAGGGTTGATGGCTGACAGTTCCCATCCAAGCCCTTTTCCCTGTGATTATTCTCCTA
>NW_007748893.1:9143-11444 GCF_000696425.1 Galeopterus variegatus
TCCTCTTTTAATAAAGTGTTGCTTGCTTTACTGCTGGGTGCATTGTTCACTTCTATAATTTTGGGACCCAGGAGCCTAATTCAGTAACACTCTCAGGCCTAAAGCTCCCATTCCTCCAGCTGCTGGAAGGGTTGATGGCTGACAGTTCCCATCCAAGCCCTTTTCCCTGTGATTATTCTCCTATGAGAGAGCCACTTCCTCCAAGGCTACTTCTCCTTCCCAGGGGAAGCCCACATCTAATGACCGGTCAACATCACTAATTTGGGGACAACTCTTAAGGGCCTTCCCAGTTCCCGAGACTCTCACAGAATCTGCTGTGGCCTTCGTTGTGAGGGTATCACAGTTAAACTTCTCTCTGTTCAGTCCTGTTTCTTCACTTCCTTATAGATGTTCATTCAAGTGACACCTCCCCCCACCCCAATTTCTGTCATGTTAATCTCTGCTGCAGTCTGCTTCCTAGGAAACTCAGCTTGTGATAGTTGATGCCAGGCAAGAAAGCAGCTGCTAAAGCTGGGTCATACACCAACCAGCTGGAAATAAGGATTCATCATGGATGGCTGGTAGAGCACAGAAGGGCATACAATAGCAGTGTGATCGTTAACATTTTCTGGGATGGCACATCTTTGGAAGGGAATGCACAGGCTGGGGCAATGGAATCAGTATTTGAAAAGCCTGAGGGAATTAATATTTAAAAAATAACAGTGGAATTAAATGGCTGTTGCTGGGGGCAAAAGATGTTCTGAAGAAAGACAAGGAAAGGCTGGGGGGTGATTAATCAGCAAAGCAGCTAAACATAAAAGCCAGAGGGCTTCCTTGGCAGAGTGCAGTGAGACTCTCATCTCCTAAAGCTGGAGGGCAGACAGAGCTGAAGATCAGGCTCAGTACTTAGGCAAAAACTAGTAAGGCTCCAAAAAAGGTTGAAATCTCAGTGGCTAGAGGGGGAAAAAAAACCATACCCTGAAGGAGCTGCAGGAACTGGTCAATTCCTTCCAGCAGAGCTGAGAGAGCATGTATGGGATTAAATTTTGAAGGTTTGGGATCAAGGAAAAGAAGAACATAACATTGGCTAATGGAATGTTGACTGATTTGGGAGCATATTCCTGGGTATAGAATTTATGAACCCAAGATACACTTGTGGAATATACTATAAAGCATTTGTACTTATCAGTGCCTGGTTTTCCAAAGCCTTGCAGTTTCAAATATTGACCTTGTGGAGGACTGGAAATTTCCCTCAGGGCATAAGTCTCTGTTGCAAGATAAGAATTGTGGAACAGCAGCTTGCCCGCTCAAAGACAGACTAGTTACTGATTGTTATATAAAGATACTGAGAAATTGCTGTTAAGAAGGAATGTTTGCTAAGATTAAACTGCTGTTGATAGGACCACTTAATTGCCTTATTGGACTGTCATCTGGCTTGTTTCACTGAAATTTACCAGCCTATACTGTTAAACTCTAACCCCACCTTTGTTCTCTTCCTGTAACTTCCTGGCCTGGAAAATAAATGCAGGAAAAGAACCCCAATTCGGCATTAATTTCCCAAGGAGGGGATGCCTCTCTCTTGAGGGTCCCAAAGGGAGATTAACCACTTCAGGGCCTCTCACTGCTCAAAAGAGATGGGCTTTGAGTAATCCTTTGCATCTCCATCACCCAGGGGAAGTGGGGTGACAAAACCGTGGGGGGCAAAGCAACGCAAAGCAACAACACTGCTAGGATGGCTCTGTTGACTTAGAAGAAACCCAGGCCGAACATATAAAGCATAGAATTTATTAAGCCAGCATGACAGGGAAATGCATAGGTCAGGTTGCCCTGAGAAACGTGTTCTGATGAGGGTCAGCAGACTTTAGCATTTTATAATTGCAAGAAGGGGAAAGAATCAAAGGTGGGTGGTGGGGGAGAGGTTGTGCATGATTACAGATTTGGAATTGTTATTAGGTTACATCCTGCAGGCAGGGATCTAGGGAAAGGGTTACAAGAAGTATTCTAGGGTATTTTATAAACTTTCTGGTACCATCATGTCTGCTTCTAAGAAGTGATTGGATCATGAAGACTATACTCTCATAAACAGATTAATCTATTCATGGAGTAATGAGTTATCATGGATGTAGACTGGTGGCTTTAAAAGGAGAGCACATGAGCTGGCTCTTGCCGTTCTCACTATGTGATTGCCTGCAGAGAGTTCCCACCAAAAATAAGGACCTCACCAGATGCACTCCCTATATTTTGGACTTCCCAGCCTCCCAAACTGTAAGAAATAAATTTCATTCCTTTATAAATTACCCAGTTTCAGGTATTCTGTTATAA
>NW_007748894.1:0-9700 GCF_000696425.1 Galeopterus variegatus
GGAGGTTTTGGTGATGGGACATAATAATCAACTACATTGTATATTGACAAAATAAAAATTCAAAAAAAAAAAAAAAGAAATTGAGATGTTCTGGCTCGTAGGCCAGTGTTCTATTATACCAATGTATCTGCAGCCTGAGGCATTTGGGCTTTAACCTGTGGGCAGTGGGAGGGCCACCTGAATCACTGAACATGAGAATAACCAGATAAATTTAATGTTTTCAGAATATTTAGCTAAGAGATAACAATAGGTATTATTTCTCTATACTAAGAATAAAATCTGGGTATGGTTACAACAACTGCAAACCGAAGGACAAGTATAAGACCACATCTTAATATGATCATTTTACCTTCCAAAATTCACCCTCCAGAGAGGCAAAGATGTTCAAGGCAGTTTAAAGTGCATCTTTATATGGTGTCTTCAATCTGCTTCAAAGTAATCTTGGGGTGGGGGCTGGGCTGGAATACAGATGAAGTAAGATTGGCCATGAGTTGATAATCATTGAGCTGGGTTATGGGTGCACAGGCATTCATTACACAGTTTCATCTACTTTCACATATTTCTTAGTTTAGGTTCCCCCAAAGCACAACCTGAGACAAAGACATGGGTGCTGGTAGATTATTTGGGAGTTGATTCCAGGGATCAGGAGTAAGGGAGTTGGGAGTGTGAAATAGAGAAGGTGGAAAATCCAATATAAGAATGTTATAGAGGTCACCACTGTGAGCAGTGGAAGCTCAAATCTGCCAGGACATCCTGAAATGGATACAAAATGCCTCCCAAAATTAACTGCTTAAAATATGAGGGACAAACACATTCATTCACCTCTACTGGTTATGGGTTTCCCAGAACATAGGAAAAAGGCCTGGGGCAGATAATAGAAAGACAAGTGGAACACATTAAAGGTAGGGCACTGTCAGGGCTACGTGAGTCTGAGCTTGTATGGAATTGTCCATTACAGCTGTGACTAAGATCAAAGATGGACCAAGAAGATGTTATGGGAGCACCATCTGCTATAGCATATGTTTAAAATTTTCCATAACGAGTTAAACAAAAAATAGAATTCATTTTCTTCCATCTTCATCCCATCAAGTAAGAGTAGCCAGAGGGAAAAAAGTCCTTCGTCCAGTTGGCCTTTGGGTTTGAATATGAGAGTGTGGAGGTCTTTGGGGCTGAGCTGTGATTCCTTTCCTTTTGGGGCTTTGAGATGCCAAGTTCAGTTCCTCAGGACTGAGATATAAAGAGATAAAAACGCGCTGAGTTGTTTTCTGAGATGCGAGATAATTTTATTTTAGAAGACTGAGAGAGCAGTTGAATGGACATACTCTTTTTCTTCCCTTTGAACCCACCCAGGGATCTGTATCTGATGTAATTTGTGAAGTATACTTTCACTGGCATCTCTTGCCTGTTTCATTGCCAAGGTTTCCTGAGGCCCTGCGCACTCTTAATGGCCCCAACTGCTCCACACAGCTTGGAACTGAGGGACCTATCAGTCTAGTCCACCAGCTCTTGGGCCCCAGGACTCTTCCTGAAGATAGTCAGTGTAGATAGCCACTTTTACAGTGCAATTGCACTTAATATACAGTTACTTCTAAGGGCTCACTCAGCCAATTGTGCACTGGTTGCCTAAGATGCACATTGGCCCTGAAATACAGAGCTGATGATTTCTTCAACCCAGGATGACTCTTCAACTGTCTCGTTCTCCCAGGCTAAAAAAGCATATCAGGACTATCCAACCTAGCCTTTCACCTCAAATAGAGGAACATACAAAGAAAGGGGATGGAGTCAAAGGTCTCAAGCAGGACTTTGGAGTAGGAGTCTGGCAAAGGAAATGAGCCAGGGGTTTTCTGAACAAAATTTGTCTTGGCTAGATATTGCTGAGCACAGTTGAAAGCCCACTGGCTTAGAAACTGAAAGGCCCAAGTTCTAATTTTGTTTCTTCCATTTAAAACTAGGACACTGCAAGGTACAGTTTCACAGAGCCTCAGTTTTCTCTTCTGTTAAATGGGGCTAATTATTCCCACCTTGGCCATGTCACAGAGTTTTGTGAACATTTAGTTAAATTATGTTTACAATAACCGAAATATGGAACCAACCTAAACATCCATCAACGGACAACAGGATAAGGAAAATGTGGTATAAATACACAATGGAATACTACTCAGCCATAAAAAAGAATGAAATTCTGCCATTTGCAGAATGGATGAGTCTGGAGAAAAATTTTGTTAAGTGATATAAGACAGACCAAGAAACAGAAATACCAAATGTTCTCACTTGTAACTGGCTGCTAGGAAGGAAAGAAAGGAAGGAGGGGGGGGGAGAGAAAGAATGAAGGAAAGGAAGAAAGACAAGACCACAACAATACATTGAACTTTCAGGAAAGAATAAACCTAAGGATACAGAGATGGGGGGTGAGGGAGAGAGGGGTTTTGGGAAGTGAGAGGTCGGGCAAAGGGCATAAAGAAATGTCACGATTTGTAAGAATGAATATGCTAATAATAAATAATAAAAATAAAAATAAAATAAAATAAATTACGAACATAAGAGTATTTGTATTGCATCAATTAATCTAAGCAAAAAGAATAATTA
The DNA here is from genome assembly GCF_000696425.1 of Galeopterus variegatus. Taxonomy (NCBI): domain Eukaryota; kingdom Metazoa; phylum Chordata; class Mammalia; order Dermoptera; family Cynocephalidae; genus Galeopterus; species Galeopterus variegatus. The sequence continues at coordinate 2,587 of NW_007748894.1, forward strand.
TTTTGATAATAATATTACCAAATATGTACTCCATAATCAGGTCTGATTTCTTTGTTTTATTGTTTAGGTTTGGCTCTGAAAATGCTCTCACCTTACTACAAATGCATGAAGAGGAAGAGGGGTTTTTATTTGCCTTATTCAAGGTGTAAGAATCTGAGTTCAGTATAATGGAGGAAAAGAAGGGGCAAAGAATAGCTGTGGATCCTTTTCTTCTGAGCCATTCCCTTGAAGATGGGCACTAAAAATGATAATAGCTAATACATAGTGAGTGATAACTATGTCAGGCTCTGTTCTATGTGCTTTATATATATTAACCCATTAGTCCTTACAACAATCTTATAATGTAGGTACTATTACTAGTCCCATTTCACAGATGAAAAAACAGGAAAAAAATGTTTAAGTGATTTGCCCAAGATTACATGGCTAGTAAGTGGCAGAGCTGGGATTTATCAGTCACAGTCTGACTTCAAAGCCCACACTCTTAATCTCTACCCTGCACTATATCTACTGAAATCTGCTCATATCCTTTTTTTTTTTGCCCCCTACCCCACCTAAAAATATAGGCTTCAGTAGTTACTAATTGATCCCGGAAGGAGTATCATGGAATCACTTCTTAAGGTTAGCTTACAACAGCAGGGCATTGCCTCCAAGGACCTGTTTCAATGGGTAGGTGTTATCTGGTACACAATAGGTACTTATTGCATGTTTGGCAAGTGAGGTGGAAAGTGAGAGTGGATACCTGGCATGAAAGAGAAGGCAGCTGAACTCCCACCATGAGGATGGATCTGTTTATCAAATATATTGAGTTCTCACCTTGGAAAATAGAGTTGGCTGCTAGGGATTAGGACCTGCCTGGTTCTGTATCCCTGCAGCCACCTTCTGCTCCCAAATTGACTCTTGCTGCATTTGGAGACTGAACCCCACTTAGTTTCTAAGTTTTGTGCTGACCAGTGGCAGGAAGTCCAAAGGGGCCCCCTGATAGTGCTTAGGTGCTTATCACTACATCCTGTTGGTCCACCTAAGATCTTAGGTCCCAGCACTTCGTTAGCCTCGGCCTTAATCCAAGTCTCTACTTTCTGCCTAATTCTGGAAGTGGGTTGCTTCACTGCAACCTAGCTCTTCCAAACTTGGGGCCCTTAAATACTTATACTACTATTAATAATAACAATAGTAAACACAAAAAATGACAGGCTGTTCCTTCTCAACCTTCAGTAGCTTCCCACTTTGGTCAGAATAAAGCTAAATTCCTTACAATGGCCTCTACAGCCCTCACAGTCTGCCACCTGTGCCTCTCTGACCTCTACTCCCTCTGTCTTCACTGTCCTTCATTCTGCTTCAGCCTTATTGGTTTCCACACTATTTTTCCAACACTCTATGCATATTCCTGTTTCAGGGCCTTTATACTTACTATATACCCTTTGCCTGGAACATTATTTCCACAGATTGCTTATTACTTTCAAGAAAAATAATCATAAGCATACAGTGGAGAAATTAGAAAACACCTTGACAAGGTGATCAGCATTAGCACTATTAACAAGGGGCAAATGGAGATCGTGTACCTCTGTGATGTCCAGAGATGGGCACAGCATCATTTATATTGTTTTCCAGCTAGGAATACATAACCTGAATCTAGCCATGAGGAAACATCAGACAAACCTAAAACAAGGAATGGTCTATATTTTAAAAAGGACCTTATTTTTCAAAAATGTCAATGTCATAAAAGACAAAAGCTGTTCCGGGTTAAAAGAGGCTAAAGAGACATAACAACTAAATGTAATATCTGACTCTAGTCTGAATCCTGTACTGGAGGGACAAATAATACTATGAAGAACATTATTTAGTCAATTGAAAAAACTAACAGAGAGTCAATTGATTAGATAAAATACTACTGTATCTGTGTTAAATTTACTAACGTTGATAATTATATTGTGATTATGTAAGAGAATATCCTTATTCTAAGTAAATACACACTGAAGTGTTCAGAGGTCACTAGGATATAAATAAATTACTGTCAGATGGTTCAGAAATATATATGAGGGTATTTCAAAAAGTTCACGGAAATGTTCATATTATCTTTTAATTCTATTTTTCATGAACTTTTTGAAGTACCCTCCTGTGTGTGCATGTGTAGAAGAGAGAGAGAGAAACAGAAGAGAGGCTAAGTAAAGAGTATAGAGTGTGGAGCAAGATAGCAGACTAGAGTGTTCTGGCGCTTGTCCCACCCCCCCCACCCCACACACGAACCCACTCCCCCCTACACAAGAAAAGACCAAAACAACAAATAAGGAACTTTATGTTTACTGGAATGACTGAAGAAATACACTGAAGAGCACCAGTGAATGATAAAATCCTTGTGGAACAGGGAAGACTGGGATAGCACCATAGAGAGCAGAGCAAGGCATCTTGCCTCTGCATCACTATTTCCCCACAGGAACTGGCTTGGAGTCATGTGGAGAGAAGGTAAGGTGGAAAAACCGTAGCTGTTTCTGCTGCCACCATAAATGCCATCAATCTCTGACACAAGACTGTTCCCTAGTCCTCTCAGGCCCCAACCCAGTTTGGAGAATAGCTGGGAGTATTTGTAGTTGCATAGCTTCATAGTAGAAGCCCAGACAGCAACCCTCACCCTCCTGACTTAAGTGGCTATGGCACAGCACCATCTTGAAACAGAACCCAATGCTACAGTGCATCCTTCCCGGCGGACGACTGATAACTGATTCCCTCCACCCTGAGGCCACTCCTTCATTATGCCACGTTCACATGGGCACTTGCAGGACCACAACTGTGGGTGCCTGCAGCCTAGGCCAGACAGAAAGATCAGTGTCTGAACTCATGCAGCACTCTCTCTGCCCCCCTCTACCCCCCAAGGAAAACAAGCAGACCTGTTCACGTGGAAGCCACCAATAAGTAGTGGTCCACCACATTCACATGCACCCACCCTGCTGGCCTGCTGAACTGCCTGACAGCCAGTCTGGCAGAAGCTATGCCTCCACCAACAGCCTTCTATAGAGCTGCTAGGCCCTGCTGCAATACTATACACCTGCTCCCTGACCAATAGTGATCAAGCAGCAGCTTGACCTCCCCACAGCAGGCCTCTACAGACTTGCTGGGCCTACTGCATCCTCCTTGCAGGATTGCTCCAGGCTCAACAGCTGATTCAATGGCCCTCCACAGGGTTGCCAAACACTGCTGTACTAGTGTACAAAGGCTCCCTGACTGACAGCAGAATGAGCAGTGGCTTTGCCTCCCCATGACAGGCCTCCAAGGAACTGCCAGGGCTGGCTTGCAGGCTTGCTTTGGACTCAACAGCTGATCTGACAGTCCTCTGCAGAAATGCTGGGCCCTGCTACACTGGTGCATGCCAAGTGGATCTGCCTCCCCATGGCAAACCTCTAGGGAGCATGTAGGCCCTGCTGCACCCATGCAGGCCTGCTCCAGGCTAGACATTTGTAGACATCACTGAATAGGATTACAATAAAGAAACTGCACAACAACTATGCTACTGAGTCCACCCAAAACCAAAGCCAAGGAAAATTATCCAACAGACACCCTAGAACCCAAACACAGGAAAAAGTCATCTCTATGTAATCTATTCCATAAAACTGAAAAAAAAAAAAAACCCTACTCCATTAGATGTGCAGATATCAATGTAAGGACACAAGAAAAATGAAATGCAAGGAAACCTGACACCCCCAAAGGAACACAATAAGTCTCCAGTAACAGACACCAAAAAAAAAGACAGTTACAAAATGCAAAAGAATTTCAAATAATGATTTTAAGGAAATTTAATGAGATACAAGAGAACACAGACAAACAATTCAATGAAATCAGGAAATCAATTCATATTCTGAATGAGAAATTTAACAAGGAGATAGATACCATTAAAAAAAAATCCAAGCAGACATCTCAGTGCTGAAGAATTAAAAGAATGAAATAAAAAATACAATTGAGAGCTCCAACAACAGACTACTCAAGCAGAAGAGAAGATTTCTGAACTTGAACAGATCTTTTGCAATTGCCCAATCAGAGAGGAAAAAAAGAAATAAGAATGAAAAATAATGAAGAAATCCTATAAGACTTATGGGACACCAATAAGCAACAAATGTTCAAATAATGGGTGCTACAGAGGAAAAGAAATGGAAAAAGGAACAGAAACCCTATTTAATAAAATGATAGCTGCGAACTTCACAAGTATTGGGAGAGATATGGAAATTCAAATTCAGGAAGGTCAAAGTTCCCCAATTCAACTCAACCCAAAAAAGATCCTCTCCAATGCACATTATAACCAAACTGTCAAAAGTCAAAGACAAAGAGAGAGTTCTAAAAGCTGCAAGAAAAAAAAAATCAAGTCACATGTAAAGGAATCCTCATTAGACTATTATCAGTTTTCTCAACAGAAACATTGCAGGCTAAGAGAGAATGGTATAATATATTCAATGTGCTGGGGGAAAAAAAAAAAAAGAAAGAAAGTCAGCCAGTCAGCTAAGAATACTTTATCCAGCAAAGCTATCCATCAGAAATGAGAGAGAAATAAAGACATTTCCAGCCAAGCAAAAGATGATGGAATTCACCACTAATAGACCAGCCTTACAAGAAATTCTTAAGGGAGTGCTACAACTGGAAATGAAAAAATAATAATTACTATCACGGAAACATGGAAAAGTACAAAACTCACCTGTAGAGATAAATTCATAATTCAAAGTCAGAACACCTCAATGAGATAATGCTGCTATGTAAATTCTTCAATCCTCTACTATGAAGGTTTAAAATCAAAATGCCCCCAAAACAACAATAACTACAATTAGTGGCTAAGATCATACAATAGATACAACATAAATTAAGGCAACAAAAACATAATGGGGGGATCTAGAGTATTTTCATGTGACCAAAATTAAGTTGCTGTCACCTTACGATAGTTAATATCTAGACACTTTATGTTAGCCCCAAGGTAACCACAAATAAAGAAATTATAGCAGATACACAAATGAGAAAAAGAAAGAAAACAAAGCTAGGCACCACAGAAAACTACCAATCCACAAAAGCAAATAAGAAGAGAAAAAGAAAGGAAGTAAGGACCTAAAAAGCAACCGGAAAACAATTAACAAAAGTGTGGGAATAAGTTCTCACATATCAGTAATAACCTTGAATGTAAATGGATTAAACTCTTCAATTAAAAGATATGGAGTGGCTAAATGGATTTTTAAAAATTACTCAAAAATATGCTGCCTTCAAGAGACTCACATAACTATTAAAAACAAACATAGACTGAAAATAAAGGGCTGGAAAAAGATATTCCATGCAAACAAAAACCAAAAGTGAGCAGGAGTAGCCATACTTAAAGCAGATAAAATATTGTTAAATCAAAAACTGTAAAAAGAAACAAAGTGATTATATAATGATAAAGGGATCAATACAACAAGAGGATATAACAATTGCTATTACACATGCACCCAACACTGGAGTACCCAGCTATATAAAGCAAACATTATTAGACATAAGGAGAGAGACAGATTGCAATTCAATAATATTAGGGGACTTTAGCACCCCACTTTCAACAATATATCATCAAGACAGAAAATAAACAAACAAAAAAACTGACTTACACTGCACCATAGACAAAATTGACCTTACAGACATTTACAGAACAATCCATCCAATAGCTGCAGAATACTTCTCAACTGTGCATGGAACATTCTCCAGCATGGATCATATGTTAGGCCACAAAACAAGTCTACACAAACTTAAAAAGATAGAGATTATATCAAATACCTTCTTGGACCACAGTGGTATAAAACTAGAAATTAAGAACAAGAAAAAGATCAGACACTTTACAAATACATGTAAATTAAACAACATGCTCTAAACAACCAATGGGGTAATGAAGAAATTAAAAGGAAAATATTAAAATTCTTTGAGACAAATGAAAATGGAGACATATCATACCAAAACCTATGGGACACACAAAAGCAGTTCTAAGAGGAAAGTTTATAGCAATAAATGCCTATATCAAAAAAAAAAAGAGAAAGATTTCTAATAAAGAACATAACAAGGCACTGAAAGGTATAAGAAAAACAACAAACTAAACCTAAAATTGACAGAAGAAAAGAAATAATAAAGCTCAGAGCAGAAATAAATGAAATAAAAACTATAAAATAATTGAAAAGACTGGCAAAATGAAGAGTTGGTGTTTTTTAAAAGATAAACAAAATTCACAAATCTTTAGCTATACTAATCAAGAAAAAAAGAGAAAACTCAAATAAGTAAAATCAGAAATGAAAAAGGAGACATTATGACTGAAATACAAAGGCTCGGGGCCAACCTGTGGCTCACTTGGGAGAGTGCGGTGCTGATAACACCAAGGCCATGAGCTTGGATCCCTACATAGGGATGGCTGGTTTGCTCACTGGCTGAGCCTGGTGCTGACAGCACCAAGTCAAGGGTTAAGATCCCCTTACCAGTTATCTTTTAAAAAAAAGAAAGAAAGAAAAAAAAATACAAAGTCTCATAAGAGACTATTGTGAACAACTATATGCCAACAACTTTGATCATATAGAAGTAATGGGTAAATTCCTGGACAAATATAATCTATCAAGTTAAATTATGAAGAAATAAGAAATCTGAACAGAGCAATAACAAGTAAGGAAATAGAATCAGTAATACAAAGTCTTCCATTAAAGAAAAGCCTAGTGCCTGATGTCTTCACTGATGAATTCTACCAAACATTTAAAGAAGAAATAATACCAACTCTCTTTAGATTATTCAAGAGAATTGAGGAGGAGGGAATACTTCCCAACTCTTTTTATCAGGACAGAATTACTCTGATTTCAAAACTGAACAAGGACACAACAGAAAAAGAAAATTACAGACCAATATCCCTGATGAACATAGATGCAAAAATTGTCAACAAGGTACTAGCAAACCAAAATATAAAAGCATATTAAAAATATCATTCACGGGAGCAAGATGGCGACGGGTCTGGAGCGGGCGTGCCAGAGGACAGAGCGAGCCTGAGAAGTGTGCGCTGTGCTGCCAGAGTACTATTTGCATTTCCAAGAGCAACAAAAAACAAATAAATCACTGATCAACTAATCTACAACGAAAAAAAGCAACTACA
>NW_007748894.1:10618-11443 GCF_000696425.1 Galeopterus variegatus
GGCCAATGAAAAGAAGATTCCTGAGAGCGCCCCAACTGCGCCGGGAGACTGAGCAGCCCAAGGCAACAAAGGCCAGGAAAGATGGCAGTGGCGACACAGAGACAGAGAGGAAGGCATGGGACTGGGCCAGCTCTGGGAGCTTTGTGAGTGACCCCCAGCCCAGCCCCGCTTGGGGGGCAAAGGCCCACCCGGCCCCCGCTTACCACACCAGGCTAGATGCCTTCATCAGTGCTGCCTCCATTTTCTCCAGGGTGGGCAGAGCCGGCCGGCTCAGATCGGGCAAGCCAGCCATCTTCGCTTGGCGCAGTTCCTCACTGAGCCATGCCACTTGTGTGCCTCAGCATGGGGTCCCCCGGAGCCTGTGGACCAGCCACCAATCCCACTCCACCTGCGGATCTCTGGTGGGGCTGGTGGTGTGGGGAGCCCCCGGCCAGCATCGGGAGGGCAGGGAAGAGGACCCCAGCCAGACTGTCACTCCACCACACCTGGGGCTTCAGCCCCAGGTAAACTCCCTGCTTCCAGGAGGCAGATACCATCTCTGTGGCCTTCAGTTCGGAAAAACCCCAGACTGATTTCTGGTTGGGAGAGGGGTGACCGGGGTGCCCCCGAGCCCACTTGATCCTGCCAGAGAGCTGACGGACTGAGGGCCCCAAGCCGGCTCACGCCGGGGGGATTCAAATCGGAACTGTGTGCTGTGGGATCCTCCCCTGGGGGGCTCGTGCCCTGGTATGGGAGATAACACAACCACACAGGGGGCTGCAATACTGGGGGGAAGGTGGGAGGCCCAGAGAGGACCTTGACCTGGGCTGCAGAAACGCCCACAGT
>NW_007748895.1:0-3569 GCF_000696425.1 Galeopterus variegatus
ATAGGGTCCGGTTGTCCAGGGAGATATTCCCCAGAACACAGATCACTTAGTTCTCCTTAGTGTCTGGTTTGGTTATTTACTCCACTCATGGTGTTTTCTCCCTGATTCATAGAATCGCACATTGTGATGACAGCAGGATGAAAATGAAAGGACTGTTTTTTGTCAACCTCAGCGGTTTAGAGATGGGAAAACTAACACCCTGAGGTTGCTCAGGGGTTAGTCGTAGTTGGAGTAGCAGATGATTCATGCAGTTTCTGTCACTACAATAGATTTGTGTTTTCTTTATGCTTTTTCAGCTCTTTAAGACACAGGAAATGATTCTTTCTAGCAAAATCTCTCTGCTAAAATAATCGGAGGTTTTTGTCTGTTTAACAGAGAGGTTTCGTAATTTACTCCAGGTCACATATTTAATAGTTAGTGGAGTCTAGAATTGAGTCCAGGTGAATCTGTCTTCAGGGGCTGTGTTCTTAACTGCTATGCTGTATTATTACTGCCAGGAATTTGCTTTCGGATCCTCTTGAGGTAAAGAATCCTAAACCTGGTATGAGACTGTGCCTTCCAAGTGACATGTGAACAAATGGTTTTTTGCTGATGGCCTTGATAATCAGGGTAAAACAAAACTGTTGGGACTGACCATTCAGTGATGGTGAGTGAGGCAAGTGAACACAAATATGTCGGGTACAGAGTTGAATATCAATACCAGTGCACAATGTGTGATGATCAAATCAGAATAGCGTGTTCACCATTACACAATGTAATGGTTCCTTGTGTCCATTAACCAAGTTCTCACCAACCTCCCTTCCCCTCTCACTTTCCCACCTCTAGTAACCACTGCTCTGTTCTTTCCTCCTGAATATTAAATGAATTATTGTGATCTTCCTTCCTTTCCCTTCCCTTCTCTCTCTCTCCTCCCCCCTCCCTCCCTTTCTTCTTTTCTTCTTTTTCTCTGACTTATGAGTGAGGTCATGTGGTATTTCTCTTTCTGTGCCTGGCTCGTTTCATTTAACATAATTTTCTCCAAGCTCATCCATGTTGCTGCAAATGGCAGAATTTCATTCTTTTTTTGTGGCCGAGTAGTATTCCATTGAGTATATATCCACATTTTCCTTACTCAGTCATCTATCAATGGATGTGTAGGTTGGTTCCATATCTTGGCTACTGTAAATAGAGCTGCAATAAAAAACGGGAGTGCAGGTATTGCTTCAATATGATGATTTCCATTGCTTTGAGTATACACCCAGTAGTGGGATTGCTGGATAGTATGGCAGTTCTATCTGTAATAGTTTGAGAAGCCTGCATACTGTTTTCCATAATTGCTGCACCAATTTACAGCGTGACCACCAACATATAAATAGCCAGTCTAACTGGGTTAGATGATATCTCAATATGGTTTTGATTTGCATTTCTCTGATGCTTAGTGATGAGAATTTTCTCATGTACCTGTTGACCATTTATATATCTTCCTTTGAGAAAAGAATATTCAGCTACTTTGCCCATTTTTTAATCGAATTACTTTTTTCCCTCCCAATTGTTCAGTTGCTTGAATTTCTTGTATATTCTGGTTATTAATCCCTTGTCAGATGCATAGTTTGCAAATATTTTCTCCCCATCTCTGGGTTGTCTTTTCACTCCATGGATAGTTTCTTTTACTGTATAGAAGGTTTTAGCTTGATATAATCCCATTTGTTTGTTTTTTCTTTTGTTGCCTGTGCACTTGAAATCTTTTTCATAAAGTCTTTGCCCAGTCCATCTTCCTGAAGTGTTTCCCCTATGTTTTCTTCTAGGAGTTTTATGGCTTCCAGGTCTTATAGTTAAGTTTTTAATCTATTTTGGGTTGATTTGTGTATTTGGTGAGAGGCGTGGGTCTAGTTTCATTCTTCTACAGATGGATGTCCAGTTTTCCCAGCACCATTTATTAAAGAGTCTGTCCTTTCCCCAATGTATGTTCTTGGTGCCTTTTTGGAAGATCAGCTGGCTGTAAGTGCGTGGGTTGATTTCTAGGTTCCACTGGCCCATGTGTGTTTTTATGCCAGTACCATGCTCTTTTGGTTACTATAGATTTGTAGTATAATTTGAAGTTAGATACTGCAATGCTTCCAGCTTTATTTTATTTTTGTTCAAGATTGTTTGGGCTATTTGGGGTCTTTTGTTGGCCCATATGAATGTTAGGATTCTTTTTTCTATTTATGGGAAGAATGTCATTGGAATTTAGATGGGGATGGTATTGACTCTGTCGATCACTTTGGGTACTATGGACATTTTCACCATGTTAATTCTTTCAATGCATGACCATGGAATGTCTTTCTGTCTTTTTGTGGTCTCTTTAATTTCTTCCAACAGTGGTTTGTTCTTGTTGTAGAGATCTTTTACCTGCTTGGTTAAATTTATTCCTCAGTATTTTATTATTTTTTGGTAGCTATTGTAAATGGGATTGCCTTCTTGACTTCTTTTTCTGCTAGTTCTCTGTTGGAGTATAAAAACACTACTGATTTTTGTGTACTGTTTTTGTATCCTGAAATTTTACTGAAATCATTTATCAGTTCTAAGAGTTTTTTGTTAGAGTCTTTAGGTCCAATATATAGGATCATGTCATCTGCAAACATTGACAATTTAACTTTGTCTTTTCCAATTTGGATGCCCTTTATTTCCTTCTCTTGCCTGATTGGTCTGGCTAGTACTTCTAATACTATGTTAAGTAGAAGTAGTGAGAGTGGGCATCCTTGTCTAGTTCCCATTCTTAAGGGAAAGCCTTCAGCTTTCCCCATTCAGGATGATATTGGTGGTGGGTTTGCCATGTATGGCTTTTGTTATATTGAGATACTTTCTTTCTATACCTAATTAGCTGAGAGTCTTTATGATGAAGCAATGTTGAATTTTGTCAAATGCATTTTCTGTGTCTACTGAGATAATCATATTTTTTTTCTTGATTTTTGTTGATGTGGTGTATCACATAATGATTTACATATACCGAACCATCCTTGCATCCCTGGGGTAAAGCCCACTTCATCATGCCGTGAAATCTTTTTAATGTGCTGCTGTATTCTGCTTGCAAATATCTTGCTGAGGATTTTTACATCTATATTCATAGAGGATATTGGCCAGTAGTTTTCTTTTTTTGTTGTATTTTTGTCTGATTTTGGTTTAGGTGATACTGCCCTCATAGAATGAGTTTGGGAGAATGGCCTCTGTTTCAATTTTTTTGGAATAGTTTGAAAAGAATTGGTAATAATTTCTCTTTAAAGGTTTGGTAGAATTCAGCAGTTAACCCATCCAGTCCTTAGCTTCCTTTTGTTGAGAGACTGCTAATTACCACTTCAATCTCATTGCTCATTATAGAACTCTTGAGTTTATCTATTTCTTCTTGGTTCAGTCTTGGTACTTTCTATGTGTCCAGAAATTTATCCGTATCTGCCACATTTTCAAATTTGTTGGTGTATAGTTGTTCATAATAGTCTCTAGTGATTCTTTGTATTTCTGCAGTATCTGTTGTAATGTCTTCTTATTCATTTTTGATTTTTATTATTTGGGTGCTCTTTTTTTTTTTTTTTTTTTTTTTTTTTTTTTTTTTT
>NW_007748895.1:5292-6473 GCF_000696425.1 Galeopterus variegatus
TGCTGTTTTTAGAATTCTTTCTTTGTCTTTGACTTTTGACAATTTGACTATAATGTGTCTCGTGGAATTCCTTTTTGGATTGAATCCATTTGGGGATCTTTGAGCTTCTTGGATTTGTAAGACCATATCTCTCCGAATACCTGGGAAGTTTTCCTCTATTATTTCATTAAATAGGCTTTCAATGCCTCTTCCTCACTCTACCCCTTCAGGTACAACACAGGATGTTTGTATGCTTAACATTATCAGAAAGATCTCGTAGGCTNTTTTTTTGATTTCCTGCTTGATTTCTTCCTTGACCCATTAGTTGTTCAGGAGTATCTTATTTAATTTTCCACAAATTTGTATAGTTTCCAAAATTTTGTTTGTTGTTAATTTCTAATTTTATTCCATTGTGAGCTGAACATGTATTTGATATGATTTCAATGTTTTAAAACTTGTCAAGACTTAATTTGTGGCCTAATATGTGATCTATATTGGAAAATGATCTTTGCACTGATTAGAAGAATATATATTCTGTAGTTGTTGGATAAAATGTTCCGTATATGTTTGTCAAATCCATTTGTTCTAAAGTATTGTTTAAATCCAATATTTCTCTGCTAATTCTTTGGATGATCTGTCCAATGTTGAGAGCACAGTGTTAAAGTCCCTAACTATTATTATGTTAGGATCTCTCTCTCTCCTTAGATCTAGTAACAGTCACTTTATATATCTGTGTGAGCTAGTGTTTGGTTCATATATATTTATGACTATTACATAAATCATATTACAATATGATTGCTGCATTGATCCTTTTATCATTATGTAACATCATTCTTTATCTCTTTTCATAGTTTATTTTATCTGATATAAATATGGCAACTCCTGCTCATTTTTGCTTTCTGTTTGCATAGAATGTCTTTTTCCATCCCTTCACTACTAGTCTATGTGTGTCTTTATTGATGAAGTCAGTTTCTTGCAGGCAGCATGTAGTTGGATCTAGTTTTTAAATCCATTCTGTCACTCTATATCTTTTAAGTGGGGAACTTAATCCATTTATATTCAGAGTTGTTATTGAAAGATATTGCCTTATTTCAGCCATTTTATTAATTTTTTTATTGTTGCTTTAAATTTCTTCTATTTCTTTCTTTCCTTTTATTTTTTATCTATGCTGCTTGGTGTTTTTCGAAGAGATTAGATACATT
>NW_007748895.1:10961-11442 GCF_000696425.1 Galeopterus variegatus
TATGCTGTTAGACTGATGGGGATTTCCTTATAGGTGGTTGTAGTGGATTAAATTGTATTCCCCCAAAGTTTAATGTGTTGGAAGCCAGATTCCCACTGTGACTGTTAAGAGAGTGGGAAATCCTGTTATGATAATTGAAAGGTAGTTAAGTTGATGGTTTAATGGTGGTCATGGGTGTGGTTCTGAGGCCTTTAAAAGGCATTAGGAAATCTCTCTCTCCCCTCTACCATCTTCTGCCATGTGAGACTCTTGCATTGCTGTAAAGCCACCACCAACGAGGCCCTCACTAGATGTGTTCACTGAACTTTGGACTTTCCAGTCTCCAAAACCGTAAGCAACAAATATTGTTTCTTTATAAATTACCCAGTTCCAGGTATTTTGTTATACTCAACAGAAACAGACTAATACAGTGATGATACCTTTCTCTTGCTGTTTTTAGAATTCTTTCTTTGTCTTTGACTTTTGACAATTTGACTATAAT
>NW_007748896.1:0-11439 GCF_000696425.1 Galeopterus variegatus
ATTCACTTTATAATTTTGCCACCTATTCCTACAACCCTAAACACATCAAATAGTATAATTTTGCCTGTTTTTTTTTTTTGTATTTACATTAAAGGAATCGCAGTGTATTCTGTTGTGACTGATGTCTTGCTCAACATCGTTTTATGAGACTTAGCTCTGTGGTTGCTCTGCTAGGTAGTCTTTTTGGAGACATACATATGAATGTAAATTATTCTGAAAAAAGTTCTGGAAAGGTATCCCCAAGTGATGATGTGAGTTTGGGAGAAGGGCCTGGACGTAGGGAAGGAAGTGTTCTGAGGAGACTTAGGGGTCTTATCTACTATTTGAATTTTTCTAAAGGAGAACTGTATTGATACATTATGTGGCTGATTAAATTTTAATAGAAAGACTAAAACGGAGATAAAATAAAATGGAGAAAATCAGACCTGTTTGCCAGAGTCATTGTGGGCATGAAATGCATCACTATATGTAAAGCCTGGAGCATGGACTAGGCACTCAATGAAAGGGAGATGAGCACAGGTGAACACAAACTGAATCTCTTTCAGAAGCAGTAAGAGGGGCAGGATAGTGCAGTGGTTAGCAGCTCTGGAATGAGTGGCCTGGATTTAGATCCACTATTTGTCAGTTGTCTTGGGCAAATTACTCAATTTCTGTCTTCCTTCCTGAGCTTTAATACCTGTGTTAGTTACCTATTGCTGCTTGACAAATCACCCCAAAACTTAGTGGCTTCCAACAATAATTGTTGTTTATCCCTGACTGTTTCTGTGGGTCAGGAATTTGGGAGCAGTTTGATGGGTAGTTCTGGGTTGGGGTCTCTCATGAGGCTTCAGTCTCATTTTAGGCCTTGACTGGGGCTGGAGAATCCCTTGTGGTGGCTCGTCACATGGGTGCCAAGTTGGGGCTGGCCAGTTGGTTCCTCTCCACACGAGCCTCACCACAGGACTGCTTGAGTGTCCCCCCAACATGGTGGCTGGCTTCTCCCAGAGTAAGAACTGCAGAAGACCAAGCCAGAAGCGCTGATGCTTTTTGTTATCCAGCCTTGGAAGTCTTACACTGTCACTTCTGCGGTAGTCTACTGATCACAAAAGTCATTCCCAATTCAGTGTGAGAGGGGACTGAACAGGGCACGCAGGCCAGGAGGCCAGGCTCATGTAGAGGCTGGCTAGCACATCCACTCTGAAAAAGGGACAGTAGTCCCTACCTCCAAGGGCTTTTGTGAGGATTAAGTGAATTAATCTGTGTATAAGTACTTAGAACAATGGCCCGAGTGTGGTGAGCTTCAGATGAACATGAGTTATCATCATTATTTCAGAAACTCTGCCAAATGCATCCCTTCTGTGCATTCTTCTGGGTTTTATTTCACTTCCTAATTTTGTAATCATAGATCGGTTCTCAGGTTTCCTGGAATGACACGCCATGTAATGATGATCATGAAAAGCAGTGCTTTGAAGGAACCACCAGAGCTGCGCTCGAGCTGCTGCTCAGAGATGGCACCCCGCGTGGCCATTGTGCACGTCTGCTTCACTGGGTGGACAGAGTCGCCAATGCCCAGCAAGACAGAAGGACTGATTTTAATCTCTATGGGAACAGGCATCGCATCTTTGACTTCAATCGCTCACCACATCAATGCCTCGGTGAACGAAAGCATTGAAGTGAGAGTAGACTTGTTACTTTCACCACAGAACAGGAAACTTGACCGTCCAGTGCTTTAGTTCAAGGATCCACAACTCAAGTGCCTACAAGGCCAGACAGGTAACCCAAGAGTGGGAAGCGTCAAGGGTAAGAACAACCTTGTGAGCATGATTGTAGACAGTGTCGACCCTTGGCTTCAGTGTTGGAGAAGCAATAGGGAGTGGTAGGGACTGTGGCAAACAGGAGAGCATGTGACCTGTCTCAAGGGCCATTGTCTTCTAAGTGACAGTTAATCACTGTCTGCAAAACTGTGGTCCAGCGTTGCCTGAATTTCCGCTTTCTTCTCTCCGTGTTTTGCTACCATGGCTCACTATCACAGCAAGCCTTTGGGTCTTTGATGCTCAAGTTGTCCAGTTGATTTACAGCCAGTGTGTATAGTGGCTAGTGGCTGCTCTGAACAGTGTCTCCCTTTTCTCTAAGCCTCTAGCATGGAGATCCTATCATACACCAGAGTCCAGCTGGTCCAGAGTGTGACAATGGGGAGCATTTGCTGACTTGTTCTTCTGAGATCATCCATTGATTGGAGATATAAGGCTGATCATTCTGTCTCAGGTCATGAGCTGGGGGCTGGTGATCAGAGGCAATTCAGAACATCCCTCAAGCATCTCATGGAGGAAACAGACACACTCAACAGTTCATTTGGGGCAATGTGGAATGGGCTCCAGTTTCCACATGAGGGGAGACCTGGGTCATTTGACAGATCTGAGGGCATCAATAGTGGGACAGATGTACTTAACTTGCCCAGAGGTGGGGGTGGGTTGTGACAAGCATTGTGGTTTCCTGCCCAATGGACATTTCCTTTCCTTCCTTGTTATCCTTCCTCATCTATCTGACAAAGAGGCTGAAAAGGGCAGATACTTTCCCAGCCTCCCTTGCAGCTAGCAGTGGTTAAGCAGCCCAGTTCTGGCCAGTGAGATGTAAGCAGGACTCTGCTGGCAACTTTTTGGGAAATGTTTTCCTTCTGTTGGAAGGATATGGGCATATAAGTGAAATCTTTCACTTACATGGTTGGATGAGGATGTGATGTCTGGAGCTGCAGCAGCTATCTTGTGCCTCTAGGAGAAGTCTCCAAGAATTGCAGACCTATATTCCTGACATAACTGAGTGACTGGATCAATCCTTATCCAGCCTTCTTGTTGTGAGAGAGAATTGAGTGCCTTTATTATTTAAGCCACTGCTAGTTAGGTTATTTTATTTTTCTAGACCAAAGCTGCATTCCTAAGGTTATAAGGAGTGTTTGAGCCTCCTCTCTGAGGGTAGAAAATTGGGTGCCCCTTAAATACCTATAAGGGCTTAAATTTGGCTATGCTGGCTCTATCTTACCCATAGGACCATTTTCTATTTTTTCCATCTCAAAATAAATAAATAAATAAATAAATAAATAAATAAATAAATAAATAAATAAATGTGAAATATATCAGTTATGCAAAGGAATGTTTAAAACTTATCCATATAGTCTAAATAATAATAATAAAATACCCACATACTCACCCCCTAAGTTAAGGACCAGAACATTACCAAATCTTAGACACTTCTTGTGAGTCTCTCCCAACTGCACGTGCCCCCTCTCCCACAGCTAACCACTGTTCTTAATTTTGTGTTAATCATTTTCCACCATTCTTTATAGCTTGACCACCCATGTATTCCCAAACAATACGATGTTTCATTTTGTCTGTCCTTGAGTTTGATATAAGAGGAAGCATGCTATATGCATTCTTTGTAATCTGCTGCTTTTGTCCCACAAGTTGTGTGCTGTGTTTTTGAGTGCATGCACATCGATGCAGGCAGGGCTGGTTCTGTCACCTTCACTGCTGTATGGTTTTTTGTTATGTGATTAGCTTGCAGGTTATGTTTTTATTTCGTGGTTGACAGACATTTGGGACACTTTCAGTTCTTTTTGCCACCACTAACCAGGCTGCTGTGCCCCATCTTGTCCATGTCTCAGGGTGCACGTGTGAGTGGCTCCGGGCATATTCCTTTTAATAGAGTTGCTGGATCATAGGGACGCACATGTTGTCTTCATTAGGAAAAGAAGCAAAGAACCAGGCAGCTTTCCAAAGTGGTTGCCCCAATTTATACCCCCACCAGTAGTGAGTGAGTTCTCCTCTTGCTCGTATACTCACTGACATTTGGTCCTGGGCATGTCTGTCCATGCAAAGTTGACTTCTGACCTTTGAAGATGCCCTGTCCCATTTGCCATTAAACATCAGCACCCATACTTCTTTAAATGATCACCCCAGAATGACCTTGGGATCCTGAAATAAGGCCGTTGTCTCACCCTTGGCCTTTATCTTTGGGTTTTACTGATTTTGGACTTTCTACAAAGGGGAAAAAAACAATTTGATATTCTCAGTTGTCAAAACTGCACTTGATTCAATTTGCCCGCAAGACAGTGGGAACTTTTCTTGAAGGTCAGCATCCAATTTCTGTCGTCGCTTCTATGCATTTTGAATAATCAACTCTAAAGGTAGAGGCAAATTCCATGATTCTTAGACCTTCACATTGCAGGGCGGTGAGGACATTGTGGACATGATGGGACAGGCAAGAGGATTTGAAAGGAGGTGAGAGGACCCTCTCCTGGCTCGAATTACAGACCTTGGACAGATCTCTTAACCTCTCTGAGCCTCCATTTTTTCTTCTATTAAAATGGGGATGATAATACCAGGTTATTGTGAGGACAGGGAGTGTATGTATCATTTAGCACAATGCCAGCATGCAGTAAGGGCTCAATAAATGTTAGCAGCTACTGTGACTAGTAGCTCTCATCTGCACAGTAGTGTGGTGGGGTTGCAGAAAGTTACAGACGTTACTGCTATTGTTCCATATATGCATTCCTCTAAAATCTTGTGACCTGTAAAATCGTGTGCTAATGAGAACGAAGCTTATGAGAAAAGTCGAGTTGGAGTAGATGGCGCCAAACCAAGGGAAGCTTGCAAGCAGAGCGCCACCAAAATCAATAACATTTCTAATGAAATCTGAGCGCAGGCAAACCCCCAGGGACACTTGCACCCAGCCACACAGTCGATCAAACATTTCAGCCTTAAACCCTGCTTCCTCTTTGAGACGTAGGTCTGGGAGGGCATTTGCTTTTAATTGGGACCATTTCTACCCACATGAAAAATGTGATTGATAATGAGCCTTAGCCATCTGTGCGTTGTTTCAGGAGAGGCAGGAAGGACTGTAGCTTCTTCATCTAAGCTTGTCATGTCCCCAGGTCACATAGCCCCGGGACTTGACTGCACAGAGGTTCTTGGAGCCGCCAACGCAGCCACCACTGGTACCAAGGGAAAGCACTTCTGTAGATTCTGGCTTTTTTCTTAAGTTTATTAAATCCTGCGAAGGATATTTCTTTAATTGTGCTTGTTCCTAACTATTAAAAAATATTCATGTGCTGGGAAAAATCATGTATGGACACATTTACTCATTATTTCAACATCTTTCCCTTACTAACCTATCACGAATGGGTAGCCAGTGTCAAAGGAACCTGCCTTAGCAGGACAGACTGTGCCCTTGAAAGGTCTCTTCAAGTCTGATGTTCTAGAACAGGGGTTGACAAACTACAGCCTGGGGGCCGAATCCAGCTTTTTAAAAAAATTTTTTAATTGTGTATAAAATAACATAAAATTTACCATCTTAACCATTTGTAAGTGTATAGTTCAGTAGTGTTAAGTTTATTCACATTGTTGTGCCCACTGCCCGCTCTTGTAAATAAAGTTTTATTGGCACACAGCCATGCCCATTTGTTTATGTATTATCTATGGCTGCTTCTTTGTGACGACATCAGAGTTGAGTAATCATGACAGGGACTGTATGGCCCACGAAGCCTAAGATATTTACTATCCGGCTCTTTACAGAAAAAGTTTTCTGGCCCCTGTTCTAGAATCATGAAAATTATCCATTTGCTACGTCCATGGCCTCTTCCTGCTCTGAGTTCCTGGAGCCCCGTCCCTTTGCCGAGCGTCAGTCAGGATCAAGCTGTGCTTCTGTAACAAAGAGGCTCTGTAATACAGTGAGTACAAGTTAGCCACTGCCAGCCAAGCTGCCTCAGCGTCTCCTTTGTGACTAAGGACAGAACAAATCTGAAGAGTAATCGCAGCAGCTGTGAATCATCTGGCCACTTTTTGTGTGGATAAGCTCCCCCTCCTGAGTCACTATTCATCTCTGGTGCCACCAGGAGATAAGGACCCACCCCACCTTTCATAGGATATTGCCCAGGCCTTCATTGGTTAGCCATGTCCTGGTCCTATAAGGTCAAATTTCCTGACTTCTGGCCCAGGTAAGGAGGGTGCACTCCCTGCCTCTAAAGCTTTTGTCTCTGAGAAACCACTGAGCTCAAACTTAACTAGCTGGAAACTGAGTCCTACAACACTGACAGTGGTCTCTGTCCTGGCTGCACCTGAATTCCACACGGGACTCAGGACTAGTGCTTACACCAGCATCTCCTCTCGAAGCTCACGAGCTGGCCAGGGCAGGAAACTGTCCAGGTAAGTACTTAGAGCAGCTTTTCTGAGAGGGCAGGACAAGCACATTTCTAACTTGCATTAGAAATACAAAAAAGTTTTATTGTAATGTAATAGGTATTCGTTGCCAAGAGAGAGAACTGCCCAGTAGCACAACACAGTGAAAATTAAAACCAGCCCCCCCTTCCCTTGTGCGCAGGCTAGTCCTTGACCTAGTCTGTATTTTTCCAGCTGTTTTCTCTCCAAAATCAGCCACACATGTGTAAAGCAATGGAAGCACACATGTAGGATTCTATATTTACTTTCTTCCCATGACAATAGCATTCAGCATTTTCCCATGTCTGCACATAGGGATTGGCCTCATCCTCTTTAATAGCTTCCTCTAGGAAGTCTTCCTTGATCCCTGCAGCACAAAATGGCTACTTCCTGCTCCAAACTCTTAGGTCCCTGTCCTTTCTCAGGCCTTGTATTAGTCAGGGCAAAGTGATGCTGCAGTAACAAAGAGACCCTGCAGTAGGGAGGCTTGAAGACCAGAGCAGCTATTTCTCTCTTAGGTAACAGTCCTGGCTGGTGGGGCAGCTCTGCCCCTGCCAGTCATTCCAGGACCCAGATTCCTCCTCAGTCATTGCTCTGCACCCCTTGGGCATCCCTTGTCTGCATGGCTGAAGCTGGGCCACCCAGGAAGCTGGAGAGAGTGTCAGGGAGGCCTGCCTGTTGTCTTCAGCCCTGACCTGGACTGTTTTCTCACCAGCCATTGGCAAGAGCTTTGCATGGCTGTGCCTCCTGCCTAGGAGGCCTGGGAGCCTTCAGTACCATTGAGGAAGGGAAACAGGTTTGGGTGGACTGATGTTGACGCCTTAACCTGGTGTTTGGGGGCCACATGTTCGCATTTCCTGGCTTGGAATGGAAAGGCCAAGAGCAAGACTCAGGACTGGCTCATCTTCACAGCTTCCTCCACATCCAGAGCAGCGCCTGGCACATGGTTGGCACTTGGCACATGTGGAACCAGCACATGGTAATATGGTCGTTGAATCAGAGGGTGGTAGGCTCTGAACAGGATCACACTCATTTGGCAGATCGACTCGTGCAGTGATGTTTACTATGTGCCGAGCACTGTTCTGGGCCCTGGAGACCCAAAGACACAGCTGCTGTGTCCGCAGACATCATTGTCATTATCCTTTTGGGTTTCTGCCTCAGGGCCTTTGCATATGCTATCTCTTCTTTCTGGATCTCCCCCCAGCCCCCCAGCTCTCTTCTTCCCTTGCCTAGCCAGCTCCTACTTGATTCATGTATCTTTTCATAAATGTCCCCTCTAAAGGAAACTTCCTCTGACCCCCTCTCCCAGACTAGGTTGGATCCCCTGTTATCCACACATGTATTTATCCTTTGTAAATTTTATTGAAACCACATTGAAGTAACTTTTTTGGTATAAGATTTTATTTCAGGTCCATTTCCACACTGAGCTTGTCAGCTTCATGATGATGGGGCATTTTTGCATGCTCGGCACCTAGTGGAATGCCTGGCACAATAGGCATTCTGTCTGTATTTGTTAAATGTCAACCAGTGCTGTCACCAGTTCATAGACGAGGAAACTGAGGTTCAGAGAGGTTGAGTAACTGGCCTGAGAGCACACTGCGCATGAGTTTGGGCTCTGGGATTTCAGCCTGCCTGCCTCCAGAATCCTTGCTTTCACAGCTTAATGCAATCAGAATACCACATGATGTGTGCTAAAATAGGGTTTGAATAGGGTGTGTTTAGGGGGTGATGGGAGGGCAGAGGAGGGCGTGACTGACTCAGTCTGAAGGAGGAGGTGGCTGCCTGGAGGAGGCGGTGACCTTGGAGGCTCAGAAACTGTGGGTAGTTTGGAGCAGCTATAGCGACTATGTGGGAGCGTGAAAGATGAGACCAGAGCAGGCTGGTTGTGAAGCTCCCATTTTGGGATTTCAGGGAGTTTGGACTTAGTTGAGCTGATGGGAACTCTCAGGGGTTCCTAAGCAGGGGAGCGACATGATCCAGTAGGTTCCTTTTAGGCTGACAGAGTTGGCTGGGCTTACACAGTATCTTAAAAGGGAATTTGTGGCCAACTGTATTAGTTAGGATTTAAGTCTGACTGCTGAGCCAAACACCCAAAATAACAGTGGCTTAAACCAGAGAGCAGCGTTTTCCTCTCTCACATAAAAGTCTGAATGAGTCAGGCATCTGAGCTCCACATCAGGGCCCAGGATCCTTCTAGATGCTCTGCCATCCCCAAGGTGCTGCCCTTGTCCATGTGGTCTGAGATGGCCACTGCCAGGGCCGGATTCCAGCCCCCTCAGGAACAGGGGGGTGCATCTTGGGGCCTATAGTGTTTCCTCTCACTTCAAACTTGAGAAATCAGGAGATTCCACATAAAAGTCAGGGCTCAGGCTTCTCTTGGCTTCTCTGGCAGTACTAGGTCACTTACGGCCACAACGGTCTCAAGCTGAGTCTCGTCTGCCACTTTTGGATGGGCTCCAGTTCTCCGCAGTCCCCACCACTCCCTTTTGTGTCTCCAATCATTGAGGCAATGTGGCCATTTCCATCAATCCTCCTATCTCATCCCCTTCACTCAGTTTTGTCACCCTCCTAGTCCCCGAGCATGTGAGTTCACGGTCCCCACCTCGGGCAGAGGATATCTTGCAGGCTGCTGAGCTGGGGGTCCCGTTCAGGTAGTGGCTGGCACCAGGCAGTACTGGCTTGGGACAGGCTCAGCTTAAGCCTCATGCCAAAATCCAGCCTTCCTCCCTCTATCCCAGTGGATGCAGTTCCAGCTAGACCCTCTGCCTTCAAAATCCTCAGACTCGGGCCGGCCCGGTCTCCCGCCGAGGGTTCGGATCCCATATAGAGACCGGTCTGCTCACTGGTTGAGCGCGGTGCGGGCACGACACCGAGGGTTGCGATCCCATTGCCGGTCACGAAAAAAGACAAAAAAGGAAAAAAAAAAAATCCTCAGGCTCCCCAGGAACCCTGTTGGAAATCAGGGTGAGGTTCTTTTCCAAATGGCTGCCATTCATTCTCCTAGGGGCCCACTCTTACAAGGAGTCCGCATCAAGGAGTGAGCACGTTCAGCCTGGCAGAGCCTTCCCCCTCACCCCAGGTAGGTTTCAGCACAACCCCCAACAGAGGGCATGGTCTCGGGGCTCCCGGCCCTCCTTATGATTTCCAAATTCCCCAGAGGCCTCCACTGCATTTGGGGTCCAGTTTCTCACGGCTGACTCCACTCCCGAGTGGGGTTAGTTTCCAGATGAGAGGCTGTCTCTTCTTGGGTTTCCATAGTGACAAATCCCTCTCAAGGAGCATTTGAGGATTTGGCTGACTTTGCTGAAGATCCGTGGGAGGTGCCATCGCACAGTGCAGGTTCTGTCACGCGTCAGTCATCTGGCTGGCCCCTCCTCCTTCCACCTGGGTTTCCCGAGGAGTTCCCGATGCTTCTCCCTGTCTCACGCAGAGCCACTTGCCTCTCCCCTGCAGTCTCCTCTGTCGGCAGCTGACATACAACCTTATGTGCATGTGTGTGCATGTGTGTGTACACACGTGCATGTCAGGACACTCACCTTCTGAGTTTGCTGCCATGGTGAGCTTTCCCTGATGAGACCAGAGACTGGGGAAATGGCAGAGCGTTCGTTTGCTCATTGGACAGATACATACTGAGCCTGTGCCCTTGTGGAGCGTGGGCACTGTCCTTGGTGCTGGGGAACCAGGGGTGAGTGAGACAGAGACCCCGCCCTTGTGGAGCTGGTGGTCTAGCGGGGAGACCGATAAGGAGTGCACAGAAATGCACCTGCTCCTGTGGTCAGGTGTGAGTCATTGTGCTGCTGACACAAAGACAGCAAGGTCACGGACGGGTGCTCTTTTATAATGTGGGGGTCAGCAAGGCCTCTTTCAGGGAGTGAGCCCCAAAGCTATCTGTGGTGACAGGCAAGCAGGTGAAGTGTCTGAGCTTGGACAGTGCTGGGCATGTGTGGGGAGGTGCGAGGAAGCCGCATGGTCTAGGGCACAGTGATGGGGCAGGGACGCAGGAAGGACATAGGAAGGGTACCTCATATGGGGCACCTGTGCTCAGACCTGGCATCTGGGGAGTTAAACAAGCACTGATACCTGGACCTCACCTCCTGGGCACAGGTTCTTTTAAAAAGCTCCCCAGGGGACTGGAATGTGCAGTGAGGGTGAGAACCACTGGTCAAGGGCCCTGCAGGCCACCATGAGGCCTTGGGTTTTATTATAAGCGTGATGAGAAGTCCTTGGAGGGGAGGCAGGGATGTGATATGATCTGAGTTACTTTTCTAGAAGGTCTCCCCGGTGGCTGGGTTGGAACAGATGGACGCAGTGAGAAAGGAGTCAGGGAGGCCCCAGAAGGCTGCTGTAGTGTCCAGGCAAGTGACGGTGGTGGCAGGCAATGAAACCAGTCATGGCCAAGGACCTCTAGTGACCACAAGCTCAGTGGCTTGCAACAACACCAATTTACTCTCTTACAGTTCTGGAGGTCAGAAGTCTGAAATCAAGGTGTCAGCAGTGCTAGGTTCCTTCTAGAGGCTTCCAGGAAAAATGCGTTTCCTTGCCTTTTCCAGCTTCTAGGGGGGCCGACTGTATTCCCCGCCTCATGGCCCCTCCTCCACCTTCAAAGCACATCACTCAACCTCTGCTGCTTTGTCACATCTTCTCCCCACTCTCCCTGTGCACCGACTTCGACCCTCCTGCCTCCTTCTGAGAAGGACACTTGTGATTACCTTGGGTCCACCTGGATAATCCAGGATAATCTTCCCAACTTAAGATCCTTAACTTAATCACATCTGCAAAGTCCCTTTTGCCATGTTAGCTAACATATCACAGATTCTGGGGATTAGGATGTGGACATGGTGGGGGTGGTACTATTCAGCCTGCCACAGTCAGGGTCCTCTCTGGAGCAGTGGATGAATCTATGGTGTGGGGCCTGGGGCCCCCTTATCTTTTGGGGAGGCCCTCAGGTGTCTCCCTGATTGGGCACAGATATCCCTTGGCTTTTCTGTCTACCTTCAGAGGCTGTGCCAGTTTCAAAGGCCAGTGTGTTGGTCTCACCCCTATTCCTGAGGGGCCCTGCAGGTGGGCAGACTTCTCTGTGGTTTCTAGAGCAGCTCACTGCCCCTGGAGGGTGCTGATGTCAGCCTGGTCTCCAACTGGAGCGCTTGGTTGACCAGATCATCCACTCCCATTTGACTGGTGTCTTCAGAATGTATTAGTTTCCTGTGGCTGCTGTGACAAATGACCACAATCTGAGTGACTTAAAACAACT
>NW_007748897.1:0-11439 GCF_000696425.1 Galeopterus variegatus
TTTATTAAAAATAAAAGTCTCTGCTCTGAGAAGACATGTTCAAGAGAATGAAAATACAAACTACAAACTGGGAGAAAATATTTGCAAGAGTCATATCTGATAAAAGACTATTATATAAAATACACAAAAACTCTTAAAACTCAATAACAAGAAAATGAACAAACCAATTAGAAAATGGGCCAAAGACCTTACCAGACATGTCACCAAAGAAGATATATAGATAGGTACTAAGCATTTGAAAACATATTTAACATTACTTGTCATCATAAAATGTAAATTAAAACGAGATACCACTATACAACTATTAGAATGCCCAAAATGCAGAACACTGATAGCAGTAAATGCTGGCATGAATGTGAAGCAACATATCTCTCATTTACTGCTGGTGAAAATGCACAATGGCATAGCCACCTTGGAAGACAGTTTGGTAGTTTCCTACAAAACTAAACATACTCTTACCATATGATCCAGCAATGGTGCTTAGTCCATTCTGGCTTCTACAAAAATACTACAGACCAGATGATTTATAAACAACAGAAATTTATTTCTCACAGTTTGGGAGGTGGGGAAACCCAGGACCAAGGCACCCAAGCAGATTCTGTGTCTGGTGAGGTACTACTTCCTGGTTCACAGACAGCCACCTCTTCACTCTGTCTTCATATGTAAGAAGGAGCAACAGAGTTCTCTGTGGTCTCATGTATAAGGGCATTAATCCCATTTATAAGGGCTCTATCCTTATGACCTAATTACCTCCCAAAGGCCCCAGCTTCTAATACTGTCACATTATGAGTTTGAATTTCAACATGAATTTTGAAGGAACACAAATATTCAGTCCATAGCATGCTCCTTGGTATTTACCCAAAGGAGCTGATAACTTACATCCACACAAAAACCTACACGCAGATGTTTATAGCAGCTTTATTCATAATTGCCAAAATTTGGAAGCAACCAAGATGCTCTTCAGTAGGTGAGTGGATAAATAAACTGTGCTACATCAAGACAATGTTATTATTTAGTGATTGAAAATAAGTAAGCAATTGAGCTGTGAAAAGGAGGAAATATGCATACTACTAAGTAAAAGAAGCCAATCTGAAAAGGTTACATACTGTATGATTTCAAGTATATGACATTCTGAAAAAGTCAAAACTACGGAGACAGTGAAAAGATCAGTGGTTGCCAGGGGTTAGAAGCACGGGAGGGATGAATAGGCAGAGCACAGAGCATTTTTAGGACAGTGAAACCGCAGCTATGTGCCGCTTAACCACCTGGATACATTCAGAGAAGTGTGTCATTGGCAATTTCACTGCTGTGCAGAAGTATATTATGAAAGGGAACAGCAATGAATTTTCCTATTATCGACACTGGCCAGTAGTTGCTAAGTCTCTCTGTGCCTCACTTTCTTCATCTGTTAAATGGGGACTAGAATAATACCACCCCCACAAAGTCATGAAAATTAAATACAGGTGGGGATTGTGCCTGGCACTCAACAGAAACTCAGTGTTAGTTGTTATCATTTTGCTATGGGGATGGGTGGGAATCATTTAAAAATGAAAGAATTCTAAAGTAGATAATAACCTTTTCATGGAAGGTCAGACCTAATGTGTCAAATGCTTAAAGGTCTGAACTAGACTTTGGGAGGGTCACACCATGGGTAAACTAAACATTGTTCCTCAACATATTTTGCAGTAGGTTTGTTTATACCAGTCTCACCACAAACACATAAGTAATGTGTTGTGCTACAACGTTAGGACGGCTATGATGTCACTAGGCAATAGGAATTTTTCAGCTACATTGTTAACTTATGGGTTCACCATCATATATGCGTCTGTCATTGACTAAAGCATCATTTTGCAGCACTTGACTGTACTCTGTATGATATGATAATGTACATATATGTTAATATAAATTTGTCCAAACCCATACAATGTACAACAGGCAAAATGAACCTTAATGTAAACTATGGTTTGGGTGATGATGATGTATCAGTGTAGGTTTGTGAATTGTGACAAATGTACAGTGGGGGATTGAAAGGTATATAGGAAATCTCTGTATCTTCTGCTCAATTTTGCTGTGAACCAAAACTGCTCTAAAAATATAGTTTATTAAAAAACAAAACAAATCAAACAAGTGGCTGACCTATGGACACAGTTTGCCAACTTCTATTCTAGGGTATGCTCATGAGCCTGAGTCACCAGAGTAGACTGGAAGGCAAGACGAGGAGGGGAAGTCGAGGAATGAGGGACTCAATTGTTCAAAGAGCCATCTATGCTGATAGTGACACTACTCAGACCTAGCAGAGTAATGCTGAGGAGAGTGACAATGAGCCTGGTGTCCAAGTGATTAAGGAATGAAGGGAGTAACTCTGCTATTGGTACATGACTACACAAAGGAGAGCTAGAACAATCCTTCTTTTACAACACACAGAAAGTTCCAAGTATTCTGAATATCTGAAATTGAGTATAGTTAAGATGACGTACAAAGGTAAAGGGTGTTTTGTTAAGGATTAAAGAAATATGGAAGCACATTCTAAGAATCAAACTTATTTTAAAGCAAAATACTGAATAGTTATGAATTATTTGTCCTACACCAGACCAGTTTTCCTCTGTCTATGGTGCAGATATCCATGACTACTGATTAATCTTGGCAAATCTAGATGTCAGACATGTTTGGGAACAAGCTGGTTTGGGTCTATGCAGTGTTAGTTCTTAATAACCTACTTCCATTGTTATTTTTCCTTTTTGCATTTCATTTTAATTTCACTTTATTCAGTTAAATTTAAAGATGTGCTAAAATGAACTAATTCTTTAAAACCATGACTAAACTAATCTCATATCTGTGTTAAGTAATAAAGCCTGCATCCCATACTCCATTAGAAGCTGTTTGATTGGCTGACAATGCATGTCTCTCTTAATAGCCTTTGATTTGCAGAAATGTGTCTACTTCCTAAGCTGATGTCAGCTACAGCTGGTTAGGTATTGTGAGGGCAGGAAAAGGACAAGAGCCACTTAGAGGGGTTTTTGTTTCCAAATGATTACTCATAACCATAGATTGTAACATTAAGATGCCTGAGACTGTAGATTAATCTTTTTATCAACCTGTATTCTTTTGTCCACCCATCACTTCTTCACCATTTAAAACTCTTGGTATTCTTTGTCAGAATCACATCACAATTTCTTAAAATTATAGCTTGGTAAATTGCTTGTTTAGAATTTAAGAGAAAGCATTTGTAAATAAATATAGTTCCTTTGTATTTTTCACTAGATGCCATTTACTTTGACTAAATTTACTTAAACCATTTTAACCTTTCAGAGAAAGTCCAAGATTTTTTCTACTTTTTAAAAATACTCAGCTGACATTCTGATTTACCAAAAGGACACTACCATTTTTCTGAAGTGCGTCTGCTTAAAATCAGAAGAAAAAAAAAAAAAAGCTTTTGTTTTCTTTTTCTTTCATTAATTTTTTTTTCACCTTAAGGAGTTTGGGGAATTATGATTATAGGTAACTCATAAAGGTCTTAAATTCCATATTCTAAGCCCACAATGTGCCAACTGCTGTCAACTGTATTTATAAGTGTCACTCAGTATCAACATAGTTATTGCTTTTTCTTCGTGCACATTCAAACCTATGTAATTGAATACCTCTCCCATTGCTATGGGCTGAACATTTGTGTCCTTCCAAAATTCATGCATTGAAATCCTAATACCCAAAGTGATAGCATTTGGTGGTGGGGCCTTCAGGAGATATTTAGGTCATGGGGATGGAGCCCTTATGAATGAGGCCAAAGGGAGAGACCCTGTTGGGAAAATAGAATAATTAAATCAGGTTCCCCACACCTCAGGGCCAGTTGCAGGTGGTTCAGTAAACATTGTGGGTGTAGGGGGGTGGAGTTAGTGAGCCTGCGTGGCACTGCCACTTTGTCTGGTGTTTACTGCCTGGGGCAGCTGCCATCAGTGTGGCCATGCTTTTCCAAACCTATGTCTTCCAAGGACCTTTTGGCCGGTTACCCAGGTCATAGACCTGGGTCATGACCCGGTTACCCTGGGTCATGTAAGGGGTCTGGGGACCCAGCCTGGCATGTGAAGTGTTTGTGAACCAGTCTGTGAGTGGGCATGAAGGGTCTGGGAGCTCCAGACCCAGGCTTAGCTCAACAATTGGCCCAGTCTGCAGGATTACCAGCAGGTAAAAGAGCCTGGCAACTAGCATGGTGGCCTATCTTTACAATTGGTGTCACAAACAGGATTAAGAGCTAGACAATTGTAGCTGTGAGGATTCCAGGACTTAGGCTAGCCAGACAGACCCCTGGCTCTGTCTACCATACGAGGATACAGCAAGAAAGCACTATAAACCAGACAGCAGGCTCTCACTAGACACCAAATCTATTGGAACCTTCATCTTGGACTTCCCAGCTTCCAGAACTGTGAGAAATAAATTTCTGTTGTTTATAAGTTTCCTGATTTATGGTATTTTGTTATCATAGCTGAATGGACTATGACTCTCGTTGATGCAATCTAGCTCTATCTTGTGCATTAGAAGATGTTCCTGCCCCATTGGATGAGGGACAGGCTCTCAAAGGAGGGGTTTCCAGAACCCCTTCTGGAGATAGCCCTTCTTGGGTTCTTCTGTGACCCGTATGCAGGTTAGAGTTTCTGAAACTTTCAAAAGCTCCTTTTCTTTATTTGAAGGTAAGTTTTTTGGTAGTTGTTTTTAATTAAAACATTCTTTTACCTTTTCAAATAATATGTTTCTAATTATATAGCAAAAGGTGTTTTGCTATTCATTTACTATTCATTCTAGAATGAAACTGACAAAATAAATAAATTCTTATTTTATCTAAAAGAATACTCTTTCTGTTATATTATAAAAAAGAAAAGATTTCCTATGTATTCACTTCAATTCATAGTAGAGACAGGATATTCAGGAAAAAAAACCCTACGTTTATGATGTGTGTGTGTGTGTGTGTGTGTGTGTGTGCATGCATATATAAGTGTGTACAAGGACTTTACACTCACAGATATAATTTATTAGCTACCATGGTAAGACCACATGTGTGTTTTTGAATAGAATTCCTGGCATACCAACGCTTCTAAATGACTGCTTCAAAAATTTTTAATGATATCTATAATTATTTAGTTACTTGAAACAAAACTACTTAATGGACAAAAAATGTATATGAGTTTCAGGTTACTTATTGCAAGTGTGTTATAAAAATAGATTAATACCTACTTATTTCACATTCTAGCTTCACTCTACACTTTTCAGAGTGGATAAATAAAACATTGGTTTTGACATAGCACCACATTGAGTTAAATTCTTACTCAATTTACCTTCATAGTAATGACAAAGGAAAAGTATACTGATTGTTTCAACCACTTATTATTCAGAAGGAGAATATATCAGAGCAATCATGATGTATATGGTAGGCCTTGAAGTTAAGATCACATTTTTAAAAGGTGTATTACAAATGTAAGAATGTTGTACATATATGGGTCTATCTATCTATCTTTATGTAGTATTTAGTATTTATGGACTAATTATTGAGAATGATTTTGTAGAGTACATAATACAGAATCTCTACAGAAAGAAAAAGCAATATAATTAGAGCCACACCTATTTGTCTCCTTTTTGTTTGAAGATGCTGCATTTCTTTGATATATTATATATTAAGGTAGAGCTGTGCATGTTGCAGTCTTCATTAGACAATACGTTATTTGGAGAATTAGGAAGATGGATTTATTTACTATTTTGCTTTCTAGTCAAAGCACTGTGCTATGTGCTAAGACAGTGAAAGATACAAACAAGAAAGAAAAGAATTTTACTGTGGAGTAGGTCTTAAATAACATCGAGAAATTGAGCACATTACATTATACTCTTGGACATTTGTGATAAAAATCAGCATATTAAAGTTTTTGAGAAGCTCTGATAGAAATAAACTTGTTCAATTTCCCAAGGACTCTTTTCTCGTAAAACAACTGTTAATTTCTCAAGCAACCTCTATTTGATATAACAGACTTTGAGAAACATTGGGCTACAGTTGGTTCAAACTGTACTCCCGTCCCCAACCCGGCCCCCAACCTCCCATGTATAGTACCAGTTACACAGGCTCCACAAGGCAGAAACTCCTTGAGTTGCACATTGGCAGCTATAGCTAATGATCCAGTGGACATTTCTGTTTAATTGCCTCTCTGTAACCGAAATGGATAGTCTTGCTTCACTTTTTCTCAGATACCTAATTAGAAGTCTCTGACTACACAGTTTGAAACATTATCAGGTATACTGATATGATCTAAATTGTTTGTAAGTTCCTATCTTCCCTACCAAGTACTGAGTGTATTCCTAATGACTGTGTAGGGTCACCAAGTCACCATGACAAACCATTAGAGAGACATTTGGAGGAAGACAAGGCATTTCAGAACCACAGTACCAGGATGCAGGGGTAGATGACAACTTGGTCTAAATCTCCAACTTATCCTGCTCTGAGGACCACAACTGTAAGATTTTTAACTGATAATCTTTGGTGACAAAGTACCCATTATGTCATCTATACTGCAAAAGCCTCATAACTGGTCTCCTTGTTTCTGCCCATACACCCACTCCCAACGGGATTTCACAGCTAAAGGGACCCTTAAAAAACAAGTTAGACCACTTACTCATTTGCTCACAGCCCTCACATGGCTCCTTATTTCAGAGAAAAAGGCCAGAGGCTTCACAATGTTCAACAAGGCCCTCCCCAGCCTGACAACTTCATTCTGTTTCAGCTTTTCTCTTTCCCTCTTCCTCCTTCATCTGCCACTCTGGCTTCTTGCTTCCTATTCTTTTTGAATGAATAGCATATCCCTAACGTCCTCTCCTCTTTAAAGTCATTGATCAAATATCAGCTTCTCAGTAAGACCTGCTTTGAACAACTATTTAAATTTACAACTCCTCCAGGAACTTCTGATTCCTCTCATGCTGCTTTACTTTTGTCCATAGCATGTATGTTTTTCTAAAAGACTGCATAGGTTACTTATTTATTATGTCTATTGTTTATCATTTGTCTGCCCTACTAGAATTTAAATTCAGAGGCCAAGGGTTTTTGTATGTTTGTTTGGGGTTTGGTATGTTTTGTTCATTGTTTTGTCTCAAGCACTTAGACCCTTGCTGACACATAGCAGGTAGTCAGCAAATATTTGTTGACCAAATGAACAAATGGATGAAATAGTCAAAGGAAAATAGTTTCCACTTGTTTGGTGAAAAGCATTCATCAACCTAGACCATTTTATTAGTAATATTATTGATAAACAAACTAAGTGGTTTACATGCGTCAAGCTCTTTTAACCGCCCATAATCCTGCCGACTGGGCCAGTTGTCGAGCTAGGGCTGGGTCTGGAGCTCCCAGACCCCTCAAGCACATTCACAGACTGGGTCACAGACCCTTCATGCTCCAGACTGGGTCCCCAGAACCCTCACACTCCAGGCTGGGTCACCAGACCCCACGCACACTAGGTTGGGTCCCCAGACCCCTCACAAGCAGGTCTATGAGGTAGGTAACTGACAAACAGGTCATTGGAAGCCATAGGTTGTAAAGATTGGCTGTGCGGAGTGGCATCCACCCAGCTGACGCCAGCCACCCACTTGACGCCAGCCAAGCCATAGCGCTGTGCATGCGCACTAACTCCACCCCCAATTTGTTTACCGAAACACCTCCAACCTGACCTAAGGTGAGAGGGGTCTGGTGACCCAGCCTGGCATGTGAGGGGTCTGGGGACCCAGTGTGGAGTGTGAGGGGTCTGGGGACCCAGTCTGGAGCGTGAAGGGTCTGTGACCCAGTCTGTGAACGTGCTTGAGGTGTCTGTGAGCTCCAGACCCAGCCCTAGCTCGACAACTGGCCCAGCTGGCAGAATTAGGGGCAGGTAAAAGAGCTCAACAGTTGGCGACGTTGGCAGGATTCCAACATTAGCCTAGCGCCACAACATGATAGAAAACTCTAGCTTTAACCCAGCTTCTTGTTTCATTGTTTTCTCTTTAGTCAAATCCTAGATAGGAAATTCTTCACAATTTAACTTTGTGTAGTTAAAAGATTATTTTGGTATTCATTGTTAGTTTTGAGTTGTACTTTTCGATCTCATACCAGTACCTGACATCTAGATAAATGTTATAGAGTCCTGAAACCAGGATTGTTCCTTCTCCATTTGTGAAGCAGATATTTTCTCCAATATTGCATTAGCTTGTATGAGTCCTAATGAAAGCCACGGTTCCAAAGGGCAGCAGTAGACATGGGTTTCATATAAGTGGTGGTCAAAGAAGTTTTTAGACTATGTACATTTTCTCCCATTTTTTTCCAAACATTATTTAAAAACCGCAAAGACAAAACAATTTTACTGGCTGTGATGACAGGTTACCCTTGCTTGCAAGGCTGGACGAAACAGGCACCAGCCTTAATTCCTGTGTTCTGTGAGGAGGATTAGAAGGCTCTGAGCAACAACTGTGGGGTGAAGGAGGTTAGAGAGCTGGCACATCTGGAGAGCAGAACAAAACCAAACCACTGTGTGCCCGATCAGCACAGCTGTGTCCACCACTGATAATCCTTTTGCAGAACAAGCCAGTGGCTTTCATTGTGCACTGTGGAAGGGGACTTATTACATGGGAAAAAATAGAAAACCCAGAGTCTTGTAGAGGTTCTCTGTTCACTGCTTTACTTTACTCCTTCTGAGTGATATTTCTCTACTTCCTTTATTGATTGGATAATGGCAGCTTTTGGCCCTCCTAATGTAAATTCTGAGTAAAACCAATTTTTACATATTAGCTTATTTCTCTTGCTTTTACATTTTTTAAATTTGATAATAACCAAGAGAAATGCTCGAGATGCTCTAGTCACCTCTTCCTCTGGTGTTCTGAGGATATAATTCCCTATATTTCTGATCATCTCATCTAATTCTAGCTTATCAACTATGCTGGTAGCACCATTTTTTTCCCCCACATGTTCTTTTTAACCTTGGCAGAAAGAACGTTTGGTCAACTACAAATGCCTGAATTCTATAGCATTTAATTATTTTTTAATCTGGTAGATTCATTTTAAAATGTTCATTAATAACACCAAGGTCAAGGAAGGGTCATTCTGGCCAGCTGCAAAAAAAAAAAATCGTTAAGAATTTACTTCTAGAAACAAAACTAAATTTTAATAATGATTTAATTTTAATTTTCTTATTTAACTTTTACATGTTTTTCAAAATTTCTAAAATATAAAAAATTCCTGTGTATTAAAAAAATACCCCAATAAATGTTGAATAGAAGTGGCTAGAGTTCCTGATTTTAGAAAGGCTTTCAGTTTTTCACCATTGAGTCTGTTGTTTGCCATGGGTTTGTCACATATGGCCTTTATTATGTTGAGGTGCATTTCTCTTATACCTAGTTTTTTGAGAATTTTTATCATAAAAGGACCTAATAAATATTAATTAAAATTATAATTATTGCAATTAGTATTAATTTTTTAAATTCTAGACTAGTCTCTAACCTTGTGGTCCACCAATTGCTTTTGCATTTCTACTTTTAGCTCTTTATGACATCTGTTTCTCTTTATTTATTTTTTTTGAAATATCACCACTATACAGACATTATAAAGGCAATATATATTTATTGCCAAAAATTCAAAAATTTGTAAATTCAGAAATTTACATACTTTTTTCAGAAATTTACAAAATTAGAAAATATGTAAAATATAATGTAGAAAATGAATGTCATCCATTTTGCCCCTCAGAAAACCATTATTTACATTTTGCTAAAATATTAGAGTTTTCTCCTAATATTTATTGTGTTATTGTGTATGTACAAACTTCCTCATACACCTACACATTTGAAAAAACAAAATCATACACTACCTACTCTTTTGCAATCTACTTTCATTTAAATAGATAGTGTGCAGAGCCATTGAGTGGATGTACCACAGTATTTAACTCATCTATTATTGACAAACATTAAGATTATCTTTCATGACAATGAAAATCATCAAAATCCTTTTACAAACATTTTTATACTTGTGCATAATAAGTCCTAGAGTTTGATACTAAAATTTGAATAAAAATAAAGTGTATAGCACATCCAGTAAGCTTATACATCTTTACACTTTCTCTCATAAAAGTGAAATGTTTCAAGATTTCTTTACCAAGATTATAGTTTACTGTATTTGTGGCCCCTATCACAAACATTGCTAGCCATGATGGCAGAAGTAAATGACAGCATGGTAGAGGCTGGCCTTTAAAGCTTCTCCTAAGAAGTGACACAAAATGGTTTTGCTCCTCATTGGCCAAAGTTGGTCACATTCTCATGCCTGAGTTTAATGTGCCAGGATGTGTATTTCACCTACTGAGAGGTGCCATGGATATGGGTGAAAAACAATACCATCTACCCCACCACTCTCAGGCCAGAAAAAGCTGTGGAAGGAAATTGCTGGAGGCCAGGACAACCAGAGCCTGGAGCTCTGCCACTGCTCAGCAGGAGAGGAAACATAGGGTGATGTAGCCATTGCTAAAACAGAGGCACAGAAACAGAGACCTCCACACCGTTCCTGTGTCTGCGTAGGTCAGACTATTATGGCCCAGAACAGGGCAGGAAAGGGTAGAGCCTAGATCTGAGGGTGATGGCGAACAGAGAATTACTGGTTCACAAATGATTGTCGTCAGTGGCTTTTGATTTATGTGCTCTCTAGTCATCTCGTTTCCCTTTATTAGCCTGCAGGAGTGAGAATTGATTGTGCGTGAAAAGTTCCTATCTTTACATTGTATATCCCACGTTTAAAAAAAAAAAAACTTTATGTCCTGCTGAGCTAAATTTAATTCTAATTATCTTGAATTTGATGAATGTTTATTTTTTTAATTTACCATACTAGCTTTTGGTACCGTTGTCACCAGTGTCAGGCATCTTTGCTTCAACAGATTTTGATGAAAATGATCAGGAGACAATTTCTAAAGTAAAGATAGCTTCTACAACTGATGACCAAGTAAAGAATGGTGAAGTGGAAATGTCTTCAACTGGGAGTCAAGGACCTTAATTCTAATCCTTGGTCTATTTCAGGCAGGCTACATAATTGTGGGAGAAACTCAGTTTGTGCACCAACAAAAATATGTTTGGTTGAGATAACCTCTAGGATTCTTTTTAGCAAAAAAATACAATGTTTCTATGTTGCATTTACTTTATTATTGGATGGACACTGATAGAGGTGGAAGTGAGATAGAGGTGCCACAAATCCCTTTTTCCACCAACAATCCATATAATATGTAATCACTGTTAATTTATCCTTAAAAGTTCCAATCCCAAGAAAACTTAGCTGACACAATGTTAGCTTCAAGCAAATATTTGTTGATATGTAGATGTCAGTAGGATTCTCTTAGAAAATGCAAGATTGAGTGAACCTCATTAACCGTATGAAGTTTGTTTTCTTATCTCTATAAAAAAGAGAGAGAGAGA